>NW_028257153.1:0-275939 GCF_035046125.1 Drosophila serrata
TTACTATGGGAGCAGCAGGATATAGTAGTTCGATTTTCATAAAATTGTACACAAAATTGTAGAGTAATATAAAATGGCTATATCTCAAATTTAATTAAATTCTGTTGAACACTGAAAAAGTTATAATATTTAATTGTATTAATTACTCGATCGTTACTATGGGAGCTATACGATATAGTACTTCAATTTTCATAAAATTGTACACAAAATTGTAAAGTAACATAAAATGGCTATATCTCAAATTTAATTAAATACTGTTGAAAACTGAAAAAGTTATAATATTTAATTGTATTAATTTCTCTATCGTTACTATGGAAGCTGCAGGATATAGTAGTTCGATTTTCATAAAATGGTACACAAAATTGTAGAGTAATATAAAATGGCTATATCTCAAATTTAATTAAATTCTGTTGAAAACAGAATTATATATATTATAATATTCAATTGTATTAATTACTCGATCGTTACTATGGGAGCAGCAGGATATAGTAGTTCGATTTTCATAAAATTGTACACAAAATTGTAGAGTAATATAAAATGGCTATATCTCAAATTTAATTAAATTCTGTTGAAAACTGAAAAGTTATAATATTTAATTGTATTAATTACTCGATCGTTACTATGGGAGCAGCAGGATATAGTAGTTCGATTTTCATAAAATTGTACACAAAATTGTAGAGTAATATAAAATGGCTATATCTCAAATTTAATTAAATTCTGTTGAAAACTGAAAAAGTTATAATATTTAATTGTATTAATTACTTGATCGTTACTATGGGAGCAGCAGGATATAGTAGTTCGATTTTCATAAAATTGTACACATAATTGTAGAGTAATATAAAATGGCTATATCTCAAATTTAATTAAATTCTGTTGAAAACTGAAAAGTTATAATATTTAATTGTATTAATTACTCGATCGTTACTATGGGAGCAGCAGGATATAGTAGTTCGATTTTCATAAAATTGTACACAAATTGTAGAGTAATATAAAATGGCTATATCTCAAATTTAATTAAATTCTGTTGAAAACTGAAAAAGTTATAATATTTAATTGTATTAATTACTCGATCGTTACTATGGGAGCTGCAGGATATAGTAGTTCGATTTTCATAAAATTGTACACAAATTAGAGTAATATAAAATGGCTATATCTCAAATTTAATTAAATTCTGTTGAAAACTGAAAATGTTATAATATTTAATTTTATTAATTACTTGAACGTTACTATGGGAGCAGCAGGATATAGTAGTTCGATTTTCATAAAATTGTACACAAAATTGTAGAGTAATATAAAATGGCTATATCTCAAATTTAATTAAATTCTGTTGAAAACTGAAAAGTTATAATATTTAATTGTATTAATATCTCGATCGTTACTATGGGAGCTGCAGGATATAGTAGTTCGATTTTCATAAAATTGTACACAAAATTGTAAAGTAATATAAAATGGCTATATCTCAAATTTAATTAAATTCTGTTAAAAACTGAAAAGTTATAATATTTAATTGTATTATTTTTTCTGTCGTTCTTCTGGGAGCTGCAGGATATAGTAGTCGGATTTTCATAAAATTTCACACAAAATTGTAGAGTAATATAAAATGGCTATATCTCAAATTTAATTAAATTCTGTTGAAAACTGAAAAAGTTATAATATTTAATTGTATTAATTACTCGATCGTTACTATGGGAGCTGCAGGATATAGTAGTTCGATTTTCATAAAATTGTACACAAAATTGTAGAGTAATATAAAATGGCTATATCTCAAATTTAATTAAATTCTGTTGAAAACTGAAAAAGTTATAATATTTAATTGTATTAATTTCTCGATCGTTCCTATGGGAGCTGCAGGATATAGTAGTTCGATTTTCATAATATTTTACACATAATTGTAGAGTAATATAAAATGGCTATATCTCAAATATAATTAAATTCTGTTGAAAACTGAAAAAGTTATAATATTCAATTGTATTAATATCTCGATCGTTACTATGGGAGCAGCAGGATATTGTAGTTCGATTTTCATAAAATTGTACACAAAATTGTAGAGTAATATAAAATGGCTATATCTCAAATTTAATTAAATTCTGTTGAAAACTGAAAAGTTATAATATTTAATTGTATTAATTACTCGATCGTTACTATGGGAGCAGCAGGATATAGTAGTTCGATTTTCATAATATTTTACACATAATTGTAGAGTAATATAAAATGGCTATATCTCAAATATAATTAAATTCTGTTGAAAACTGAAAAAGTTATAATATTCAATTGTATTAATATCTCGATCGTTACTATGGGAGCTGCAGGATATAGTAGTTCGATTTTCATAAAATTGTACACATAATTGTAGAGTAATATAAAATGGCTATATCTCAAATTTAATTAAATTCTGTTGAAAACTGAAAAGTTATAATATTTAATTGTATTAATTACTCGATCGTTACTATGGGAGCAGCAGGATATAGTAGTTCGATTTTCATAAAATTGTACACAAAATTGTAGAGTAATATAAAATGGCTATATCTCAAATTTAATTAAATTCTGTTGAAAACTGAAAAAGTTATAATATTTAATTGTATTAATTACTCGATCGTTACTATGGGAGCAGCAGGATATAGTAGTTCGATTTTCATAAAATTGTACACAAAATTGTAGAGTAATATAAAATGGCTATATCTCAAATTTAATTAAATTCTGTTGAAAACTGAAAAGTTATAATATTTAATTGTATTAATTACTCGATCGTTACTATGGGAGCAGCAGGATATAGTAGTTCGATTTTCATAAAATTGTACACAAAATTGTAGAGTAATATAAAATGGCTATATCTCAAATTTAATTAAATTCTGTTGAAAACTGAAAAAGTTATAATATTTAATTGTATTAATTACTCGATCGTTACTATGGGAGCTACAGGATATAGTAGTTCGATTTTCATAAAATTGTACACAAAATTGTAGAGTAATATAAAATGGCTATATCTCAAATTTAATTAAATTCTGTTGAAAAACTGAAAAAGTTATAATATTTAATTGTATTAATTTCTCGATCGTTACTATGGGAGCTGCAGGATATAGTAGTTCGATTTTCATAAAATTGTACACAAAATTGTAGAGTAATATAAAATGGCTATATCTCAAATTTAATTAAATTCTGTTGAAAACTGAATATATAAGTTATAATATTTAATTGTATTAATTACTCGATCGTTACTATGGGAGCAGCAGGATATAGTAGTTCGATTTTCATAAAATTGTACACAAAATTGTAGAGTAATATAAAATGGCTATATCTCAAATTTAATTAAATTCTGTTGAAAACTGAAAAGTTATAATATTTAATTGTATTAATATACTCGATCGTTACTATGGGAGCAGCAGGATATAGTAGTTCGATTTTCATAAAATTGTACACACAGAGTAATATAAAATGGCTATATCTCAAATTTAATTAAATTCTGTTGAAAACTGAAAAGTTATAATATTTAATTGTATTAATTACTCGATCGTTACTATGGGAGCAGCAGGATATAGTAGTTCGATTTTCATAAAATTGCACACATAATTGTAGAGTAATATATAATGGCTATATCTCAAATTTAATTAAATTCTGTTGAAAACTGAAAAGTTATAATATTTAATTGTATTAATATCTCGATCGTTACTATGGGAGCAGCAGGATATAGTAGTTCGATTTTCATAAAATTGTACACAAAATTGTAGAGTAATATAAAATGGCTATATCTCAAATTTAATTAAATTCTGTTGAAAACTGAAAAAGTTATAATATTTAATTGTATTAATTACTCGATCGTTACTATGGGAGCAGCAGGATATAGTAGTTCGATTTTCATAAAATTGCACACATAATTGTAGAGTAATATAAAATGGCTATATCTCAAATTTAATTAAATTCTGTTGAAAACTGAAAAAGTTATAATATTTAATTGTATTAATATCTCGATCGTTACTATGGGAGCTGCAGGATATAGTAGTTCGATTTTCATAAAATTGTACACAAAATTGTAGAGTAATATAAAATGGCTATATCTCAAATTTAATTAAATTCTGTTGAAAACTGAAAAGTTATAATATTTAATTGTATTAATATCTCGATCGTTACTATGGGAGCTGCAGGATATAGTAGTTCGATTTTCATAAAATTGTACACAAAATTGTAGAGTAATATAAAATGGCTATATCTCAAATTTAATTAAATTCTGTTGAAAACTGAAAAAGTTATAATATTTAATTGTATTAATTATCTCGATCGTTACTATGGGAGCAGCAGGATATAGTAGTTCGATTTTCATAAAATTGTACACAAAATTGTAGAGTAATATAAAATGGCTATATCTCAAATTTAATTAAATTCTGTTGAAAACTGAAAAAGTTATAATATTTAATTGTATTAATTACTCGATCGTTACTATGGGAGCAGCAGGATATAGTAGTTCGATTTTCATAAAATTGTACACAAAATTGTAGAGTAATATAAAATGGCTATATCTCAAATTTAATTAAATTCTGTTGAAAACTGAAAAAGTTATAATATTTAATTGTATTAATATCTCGATCGTTACTATGGGAGCTGCAGGATATAGTAGTTCGATTTTCATAAAATTGTACACAAAATTGTAGAGTAATATAAAATGGCTATATCTCAAATTTAATTAAATTCTGTTGAAAACTGAAAAAGTTATAATATTTAATTGTATTAATTACTCGATCGTTACTATGGGAGCTGCAGGATATAGTAGTTCGATTTTCATAAAATTGTACACAAAATTGTAGAGTAATATAAAATGGCTATATCTCAAATTTAATTAAATTCTGTTGAAAACTGAAAAAGTTATAATATTTAATTGTATTAATATACTCGATCGTTACTATGGGAGCTAGCAGGATATAGTAGTTCGATTTTCATAAAATTGTACACAAAATTGTAGAGTAATATAAAATGGCTATATCTCAAATTTAATTAAATTCTGTTGAAAACTGAAAAAGTTATAATATTTAATTGTATTAATATCTCGATCGTTACTATGGGAGCTGCAGGATATAGTAGTTCGATTTTCATAAAATTGTACACAAAATTGTAGAGTAATATAAAATGGCTATATCTCAAATTTAATTAAATTCTGTTGAAAACTGAAAAAGTTATAATATTTAATTGTATTAATATCTCGATCGTTACTATGGGAGCTGCAGGATATAGTAGTTCGATTTTCATAAAATTGTACACAAAATTGTAGAGTAATATAAAATGGCTATATCTCAAATTTAATTAAATTCTGTTGAAAACTGAAAAGTTATAATATTTAATTGTATTAATTACTCGATCGTTACTATGGGAGCAGCAGGATATAGTAGTTCGATTTTCATAAAATTGTACACAAAATTGTAGAGTAATATAAAATGGCTATATCTCAAATTTAATTAAATTCTGTTGAAAACTGAAAAGTTATAATATTTAATTGTATTAATATATCGATCGTTACTATGGGAGCTGCAGGATATAGTAGTTCGATTTTCATAAAATTGTACACAAAATTGAAGAGTAATAAAAAATGGCTATATCTCAAATTTAATTAAATTCTGTTGAAAACTGAAAAGTTATAATATTTAATTGTATTAATATCTCGATCGTTACTATGGGAGCAGCAGGATATAGTAGTTCGATTTTCATAAAATTGTACACAAAATTGAAGAGTAATATAAAATGGCTATATCTCAAATTTAATTAAATTCTGTTGAAAACTGAAAAAGTTATAATATTCAATTGTATTAATTACTCGATCGTTACTATGGGAGCAGCAGGATATAGTAGTTCGATTTTCATAAAATTGTACACATAATTGTAGAGTAATATATAATGGCTATATCTCAAATTTAATTAAATTCTGTTGAAAACTGAAAAGTTATAATATTTAATTGTATTAATATCTCGATCGTTACTATGGGAGCAGCAGGATATAGTAGTTCGATTTTCATAAAATTGTACACAAAATTGTAGAGTAATATAAAATGGCTATATCTCAAATTTAATTAAATTCTGTTGAAAACTGAAAAGTTATAATATTTAATTGTATTAATTACTTGATCGTTACTATGGGAGCAGCAGGATATAGTAGTTCGATTTTCATAAAATTGCACACATAATTGTAGAGTAATATAAAATGGCTATATCTCAAATTTAATTAAATTCTGTTGAAAACTGAAAAAGTTATAATATTTAATTGTATTAATATCTCGATCGTTACTATGGGAGCTGCAGGATATAGTAGTTCGATTTTCATAAAATTGTACACAAAATTGTAGAGTAATATAAAATGGCTATATCTCAAATTTAATTAAATTCTGTTGAAAACTGAAAAAGTTATAATATTTAATTGTATTAATTACTCGATCGTTACTATGGGAGCTGCAGGTTATAGTAGTTCGATTTTCATAAAATTGTACACAAAATTGTAGAGTAATATAAAATGGCTATATCTCAAATTTAATTAAATTCTGTTGAAAACTGAAAAAGTTATAATATTTAATTGTATTAATTACTCGATCGTTACTATGGGAGCAGCAGGATATAGTAGTTCGATTTTCATAAAATTGTACACAAAATTGTAGAGTAATATAAAATGGCTATATCTCAAATTTAATTAAATTCTGTTGAAAACTGAAAAGTTATAATATTTAATTGTATTAATATACTCGATCGTTACTATGGGAGCAGCAGGATATAGTAGTTCGATTTTCATAAAATTGTACACAAAATTGTAGAGTAATATAAAATGGCTATATCTCAAATTTAATTAAATTCTGTTGAAAACTGAAAATGTTATAATATTTAATTGTATTAATTACTTGAACGTTACTATGGGAGCAGCAGGATATAGTAGTTCGATTTTCATAAAATTTAAAAAAATTCTGTTGAAAACTGAAAAAGTTATAATATTTAATTGTATTAATTACTCGATCGTTACTATGGGAGCTATAGGATATAGTAGTCCGATTTTCATAAAATTGTACACAAAATTGTAGAGTAATATAAAATGGCTATATCTCAAATTTAATTAAATTCTGTTGAAAACTGAAAAAGTTATAATATTTAATTGTATTAATTTCTCGATCGTTCCTATGGGAGCTGCAGGATATAGTAGTTCGATTTTCATAAAATTGTACACAAAATTGTAGAGTAATATAAAATGGCTATATCTCAAATTTAATTAAATTCTGTTGAAAACTGAAAAAGTTATAATATTTAATTGTATTAATTTCTCGATCGTTACTATGGGAGCAGCAGGATATAGTAGTTCGATTTTCATAAAATTGTACACAAAATTGTAGAGTAATATAAAATGGCTATATCTCAAATTTAATTAAATTCTGTTGAAAACTGAAAAGTTATAATATTTAATTGTATTAATTTCTCGATCGTTACTATGGGAGCTGCAGGATATAGTAGTTCGATTTTCATAAAATTGTACACAAAATTGTAGAGTAATATAAAATGGCTATATCTCAAATTTAATTAAATTCTGTTGAAAACTGAAAAAGTTATAATATTTAATTGTATTAATTACTCGATCGTTACTATGGGAGCAGCAGGATATAGTAGTTCGATTTTCATAAAATTGTACACAAAATTGTAGAGTAATATAAAATGGCTATATCTCAAATTTAATTAAATTCTGTTGAAAACTGAAAAGTTATAATATTTAATTGTATTAATATCTCGATCGTTACTATGGGAGCTGCAGGATATAGTAGTTCGATTTTCATAAAATTGTACACAAAATTGTAGAGTAATATAAAATGGCTATATCTCAAATTTAATTAAATTCTGTTGAAAACTGAAAAGTTATAATATTTAATTGTATTAATATCTCGATCGTTACTATGGGAGCTGCAGGATATTGTAGTTCGATTTTCATAAAATTGTACACAAAATTGAAGAGTAATAAAAAATGGCTATATCTCAAATTTAATTAAATTCTGTTAAAAACTGAAAAGTTATAATATTTAATTGTATTAATACTCGATCGTTACTATGGGAGCTGTAGGTTATAGTAGTTCGATTTTCATAAAATTGTACACAAAATTGTAGAGTAATATAAAATGGCTATATCTCAAATTTAATTAAATTCTGTTGAAAACTGAAAAAGTTATAATATTTAATTGTATTAATTACTCGATCGTTACTATGGGAGCAGCAGGATATAGTAGTTCGATTTTCATAAAATTGTACACAAAATTGAAGAGTAATAAAAAATGGCTATATCTCAAATTTAATTAAATTCTGTTGAAAACTGAAAAAGTTATAATATTCAATTGTATTAATTACTCGATCGTTACTATGGGAGCAGCAGGATATAGTAGTTCGATTTTCATAAAATTGCACACATAATTGTAGAGTAATATATAATGGCTATATCTCAAATTTAATTAAATTCTGTTGAACACTGAAAAAGTTATAATATTTAATTGTATTAATATCTCGATCGTTACTATGGGAGCTGCAGGATATAGTAGTTCGATTTTCATAAAATTGTACACAAAATTGTAGAGTAATATAAAATGGCTATATCTCAAATTTAATTAAATTCTGTTGAAAACTGAAAAAGTTATAATATTTAATTGTATTAATTACTCGATCGTTACTATGGGAGCTGCAGGATATAGTAGTTCGATTTTCATAAAATTGTACACAAAATTGTAGAGTAATATAAAATGGCTATATCTCAAATTTAATTAAATTCTGTTGAAAACTGAAAAGTTATAATATTTAATTGTATTAATATCTCGATCGTTACTATGGGAGCTGCAGGATATAGTAGTTCGATTTTCATAAAATTGTACACAAAATTGAAGAGTAATAAAAAATGGCTATATCTCAAATTTAATTAAATTCTGTTGAAAACTGAAAAGTTATAATATTTAATTGTATTAATTACTCGATCGTTACTATGGGAGCAGCAGGATATAGTAGTTCGATTTTCATAATATTTTACACATAATTGTAGAGTAATATAAAATGGCTATATCTCAAATATAATTAAATTCTGTTGAAAACTGAAAAAGTTATAATATTCAATTGTATTAATATCTCGATCGTTACTATGGGAGCAGCAGGATATAGTAGTTCGATTTTCATAAAATTGTACACAAAATTGTAGAGTAATATAAAATGGCTATATCTCAAATTTAATTAAATTCTGTTGAAAACTGAAAAAGTTATAATATTTAATTGTATTAATATCTCGATCGTTACTATGGGAGCTGCAGGATATAGTAGTTCGATTTTCATAAAATTGTACACAAAATTGAAGAGTAATAAAAAATGGCTATATCTCAAATTTAATTAAATTCTGTTGAAAACTGAAAAGTTATAATATTTAATTGTATTAATATCTCGATCGTTACTATGGGAGCTGCAGGATATAGTAGTTCGATTTTCATAAAATTGTACACAAAATTGTAGAGTAATATAAAATGGCTATATCTCAAATTTAATTAAATTCTGTTGAAAACTGAAAAGTTATAATATTCAATTGTATTAATTACTCGATCGTTACTATGGGAGCAGCAGGATATAGTAGTTCGATTTTCATAAAATTGTACACAAAATTGAAGAGTAATAAAAAATGGCTATATCTCAAATTTAATTAAATTCTGTTGAAAACTGAAAAGTTATAATATTTAATTGTATTAATTTCTCGATCGTTACTATGGGAGCTGCAGGTATATAGTAGTTCGATTTTCATAAAATTGTACACAAAATTGTAGAGTAATATAAAATGGCTATATCTCAAATTTAATTAAATTCTGTTGAAAACTGAAAAGTTATAATATTTAATTGTATTAATTACTCGATCGTTACTATGGGAGCTGCAGGATATAGTAGTTCGATTTTCATAAAATTGTACACAAAATTGAAGAGTAATATAAAATGGCTATATCTCAAATTTAATTAAATTCTGTTGAAAACTGAAAAGTTATAATATTTAATTGTATTAATTTCTCGATCGTTCCTATGGGAGCTGCAGGATATAGTAGTCCGATTTTCATAAAACTTTACACAAAATTGTAGAGTAATATAAAATGGCTATATCTCAAATTTAATTAAATTCTGTTGAAAACTGAAAAAGTTATAATATTTAATTGTATTAATTACTCGATCGTTACTATGGGAGCAGCAGGATATAGTAGTTCGATTTTCATAAAATTGTACACATAGAGTAATATAAAATGGCTATATCTCAAAATAAATTAAATTCTGTTGAACACTGAAAAAGTTATAATATTTAATTTTATTAATATACTCGATCGTTACTATGGGAGCTAGCAGGATATAGTAGTTCGATTTTCATAAAATTGTAACACAAAATTGTAGAGTAATATAAAATGGCTATGTCCCAAATTTGACCAAATAGGGTTGAAAACTGAAAAAGTTATAATATTTAATTGTATTAATTATCTCGATCGTTACTATGGGAGCTGCAGGATATAGTAGTTCGATTTTCATAAAATTGTACACAAAATTGTAGAGTAATATAAAATGGCTATATCTCAAATTTAATTAAATTCTGTTGAAAACTGAAAAGTTATAATATTTAATTGTATTAATTACTCGATCGTTACTATGGGAGCTATAGGATATAGTAGTTCGATTTAATTGTATTAAATCTCGATCGTTACTATGGGAGCTGTAGGATATAGTAATTCAATTTTCATAAAATTGTACACAAAATTGTAGAGTAATATAAAATGGCTATATCTCAAATTTAATTAAATTCTGTTGAAAACTGAAAAAGTTATAATATTTAATTGTATTAATTTCTCGATCGTTCCTATGGGAGCTGCAGGATATAGTAGTTCGATTTTCATAAAATTGTACACAAAATTGTAGAGTAATATAAAATGGCTATATCTCAAATTTAATTAAATTCTGTTGAAAACTGAAAAGTTATAATATTTAATTGTATTAATTACTCGATCGTTACTATGGGAGCAGCAGGATATAGTAGTTCGATTTTCATAAAATTGTACACAAAATTGTAGAGTAATATAAAATGGCTATATCTCAAATTTAATTAAATTCTGTTGAAAACTGAAAAAGTTATAATATTTAATTGTATTAATTACTCGATCGTTACTATGGGAGCAGCAGGATATAGTAGTTCGATTTTCATAAAATTGTACACAAAATTGAAGAGTAATAAAAAATGGCTATATCTCAAATTTAATTAAATTCTGTTGAAAACTGAAAAGTTATAATATTTAATTGTATTAATTACTCGATCGTTACTATGGGAGCTGCAGGATATAGTAGTTCGATTTTCATAAAATTGTACACAAAATTGTAGAGTAATATAAAATGGCTATATCTCAAATTTAATTAAATTCTGTTGAAAACTGAAAAATTATAATATTTAATTGTATTAATTTCTCGATCGTTACTATGGGAGCAGCAGGATATAGTAGTTCGATTTTCATAAAATTGTACACAAAATTGTAGAGTAATATAAAATGGCTATATCTCAAATTTAATTAAATTCTGTTGAAAACTGAAAAGTTATAATATTTAATTGTATTAATTACTCGATCGTTACTATGGGAGCAGCAGGATATAGTAGTTCGATTTTCATAAAATTGTACACAAAATTGTAGAGTAATATAAAATGGCTATATCTCAAATTTAATTAAATTCTGTTGAAAACTGAAAAAGTTATAATATTTAATTTTATTAATTACTCGATCGTTACTATGGGAGCAGCAGGATATAGTAGTTCGATTTTCATAAAATTGTACACAAAATTAGAGTAATATAAAATGGCTATATCTCAAATTTAATTAAATTCTGTTGAAAACTGAAAAAGTTATAATATTTAATTGTATTAATTACTCGATCGTTACTATGGGAGCAGCAGGATATAGTAGTTCGATTTTCATAAAATTGCACACATAATTGTAGAGTAATATATAATGGCTATATCTCAAATTTAATTAAATTCTGTTGAACACTGAAAAAGTTATAATATTTAATTGTATTAATTACTCGATCGTTACTATGGGAGCTGCAGGATATAGTAGTTCGATTTTCATAAAATTGTACACAAAATTGTAAAGTAACATAAAAAAGCTATATCTCAAATTTTATCAAATGCTGTTAAAAACTGAAAAAGTTATAATTTTTAATTGTATTAATTAGTCGAACATTTCAATGGGAGCTGCAGGATAAAGTAGTTCGATTTTCATAAAATTGTACACAAAATTGTAGAGTAATATAAAATGGCTATATCTCAAATTTAATTAAATTCTGTTGAAAACTGAAAAAGTTATAATATTTAATTGTATTAATTACTTGATCGTTACTATGGGAGCAGCAGGATATAGTAGTTCGATTTTCATAAAATTGTACACAAATTAAGAGTAATATAAAATGGCTATATCTCAAATTTAATTAAATTCTGTTGAAAACTGAAAAAGTTATAATATTTAATTGTATTAATTACTCGATCGTTACTATGGGAGCAGCAGGATATAGTAGTTCGATTTTCATAAAATTTCACACATAATTGTAGAGTAATATAAAATGGCTATATCTCAAATTTAATTAAATTCTGTTGAACACTGAAAAAGTTAGAATATTTAATTGTATTAATTACTCGATCGTTACTATGGGAGCTACAGGATATAGTAGTCCGATTTTCATAAAATTGTACACAAAATTGTAAAGTAACATAAAATTGCTATATCTCAAATTTGATTAAATTCTGTTGAAAACTGAAAAAGTTATAATTTTTAATTGTATTAATTTCGACTTACTGCAGGATATAGTAGTTCGATTTTCATAAAATTGTACACAAAATTGAAGAGTAATATAAAATGGCTATATCTTAAATTTAATTAAATTCTGTTGAAAACTGAAAAGTTATAATATTTAATTGTATTAATTACTCGATCGTTACTATGGGAGCAGCAGGATATAGTAGTTCGATTTTCATAAAATTGTACACAAATTGAAGAGTAATATAAAATGGCTATATCTCAAATTTAATTAAATTCTGTTGAAAACTGAAAAAGTTATAATATTCAATTGTATTAATTACTTGATCGTTACTATGGGAGCAGAAGGATATAGTAGTTCGATTTTCATAAAATTGCACACATAATTGTAGAGTAATATATAATGGCTATATCTCAAATTTAATTAAATTCTGTTGAACACTGAAAAGTTATAATATTTAATTGTATTAATATCTCGATCGTTACTATGGGAGCTGCAGGATATAGTAGTTCGATTTTCATAAAATTGTACACAAAATTGTAGAGTAATATAAAATGGCTATATCTCAAATTTAATTAAATTCTGTTGAAAACTGAAAAGTTATAATATTTAATTGTATTAATTTCTCGATCGTTACTATGGGAGCAGCAGGATATAGTAGTTCGATTTTCATAAAATTGTACACATAGAGTAATATAAAATGGCTATATCTCAAATTTAATTAAATTCTGTTGAAAACTGAAAAAGTTATAATATTTAATTGTATTAATTACTCGATCGTTACTATGGGAGCTGCAGGATATAGTAGTTCGATTTTCATAAAATTGTACACAAATTAGAGTAATATAAAATGGCTATATCTCAAATTTAATTAAATTCTGTTGAAAACTGAAAAAGTTATAATATTCAATTGTATTAATTACTCGATCGTTACTATGGGAGCAGCAGGATATAGTAGTTCGATTTTCATAAAATTGTACACATAATTGTAGAGTAATATATAATGGCTATATCTCAAATTTAATTAAATTCTGTTGAACACTGAAAAAGTTATAATATTTAATTGTATTAATTACTCGATCGTTACTATGGGAGCTATAGGATATAGTACTTCAATTTTCATAAAATTGTAACACAAAATTGTAGAGTAACATAAAATTGCTATATCTCAAATTTTATCAAATCCGGTTAAAAACTGAAAAAGTTATAATTTTTAATTGTATTAATTAGCTCGAACATTTCAATGGAAGCTGCAGGATAAAGTAGTTCGATTTTCATAAAATTGTACACATAATTGTAGAGTAATATATAATGGCTATATCTCAAATTTAATTAAATTCTGTTGAAAACTGAAAAGTTATAATATTTAATTGTATTAATTACTCGATCGTTACTATGGGAGCAGCAGGATATAGTAGTTCGATTTAATTGTATTAAATACTCGATCGTTACTATGGGAGCTATAGGATATAGTACTTCAATTTTCATAAAATTGTACACAAAATTGTAAAGTAATATAAAATTGCTATATCTCAAATTTAATTAAATTCTGTTGAAAACTGAAAAAGTTATAATTTTTAATTGTATTAATTTCTCGATCGTTGCAATGGGAGCTGCAGGATATAGTAGTTCGATTTTCATAAAATTGTACACAAAATTGTAGAGTAATATAAAATGGCTATATCTCAAATTTAATTAAATTCTGTTGAAAACTGAAAAGTTATAATATTTAATTGTATTAATTACTCGATCGTTACTATGGGAGCAGCAGGATATAGTAGTTCGATTTTCATAAAATTGTACACAAAATAGAGTAATATAAAATGGCTATATCTCAAATTTAATTAAATTCTGTTGAAAACTGAAAAAGTTATAATATTCAATTGTATTAATTACTTGATCGTTACTATGGGAGCAGCAGGATATAGTAGTTCGATTTTCATAAAATTGCACACATAATTGTAGAGTAATATATAATGGCTATATCTCAAATTTAATTAAATTCTGTTGAAAACTGAAAAGTTATAATATTTAATTGTATTAATTACTCGATCGTTACTATGGGAGCAGCAGGATATAGTAGTTCGATTTTCATAAAATTGTACACATAATTGTAGAGTAATATAAAATGGCTATATCTCAAATTTAATTAAATTCTGTTGAAAACTGAAAAATTATAATATTTAAATGTATTAATTACTCGATCGTTACTATGGGTGCAGCAGGATATATTAGTTCGATTTTCATAAAATTGTACACAAAATTGAAGAGTAATATAAAATGGCTATATCTTAAATTTAATTAAATTCTGTTGAAAACTGAAAAGTTATAATATTTAATTGTATTAATTACTCGATCGTTACTATGGGAGCAGCAGGATATAGTAGTTCGATTTTCATAAAATTGTACACATAATTGTAGAGTAATATAAAATGGCTATATCTCAAATTTAATTAAATTCTGTTGAAAACGGAAAAAGTTATAATATTCAATTGTATTAATTACTTGATCGTTACTATGGGAGCAGCAGGATATAGTAGTTCGATTTTCATAAAATTGTACACATAGAGTAATATAAAATGGCTATATCTCAAATTTAATTAAATTCTGTTGAAAACTGAAAAAGTTATAATATTTAATTGTATTAATTACTTGATCGTTACTATGGGAGCAGCAGGATATAGTAGTTCGATTTTCATAAAATTTCACACATAATTGTAGAGTAATATAAAATGGCTATATCTCAAATTTAATTAAATTCTGTTGAACACTGAAAAAGTTAGAATATTTAATTGTATTAATTACTCGATCGTTACTATGGGAGCTATAGGATATAGTACTTCAATTTTCATAAAATTGTACACAAAATTATAAAGTAACATAAAATTGCTATATCTCAAATTTAATTAAATTCTGTTGAAAACTGAAAAAGTTATAATATTTAATTGTATTAATTATCTCGATCGTTACAATGGGAGCTGCAGGATATTGTAGTTCGATTTTCATAAAATTGTACACAAAATTGTAGAGTAATATAAAATGGCTATATCTCAAATTTAATTAAATTCTGTTGAAAACTGAAAAAGTTATAATATTCAATTGTATTAATTACTCGATCGTTACTATGGGAGCAGCAGGATATAGTAGTTCGATTTTCATAAAATTGTACACATAGAGTAATATAAAATGGCTATATCTCAAATTTAATTAAATTCTGTTGAAAACGGAAAAAGTTATAATATTCAATTGTATTAATTACTTGATCGTTACTATGGGAGCAGCAGGATATAGTAGTTCGATTTTCATAAAATTAAATTCTGTTGAACACTGAAAAAGTTATAATATTTAATTGTATTAATTACTCGATCGTTACTATGGGAGCTATAGGATATAGTACTTTAATTTTCATAAAATTTTACACAAAATTGTAGAGTAATATAAAATTGCTATATCTCAATTTTGATCAAATCCGGTTAAAAACTGAAAAAGTTATAATTTTTAATTGTATTAATTTCTCTAACGTTCCAATGAAAACTGCAGGATATAGTAGTTCGATTTTCATAAAATTGTACACATAATTGTAGAGTAATATATAATTTCTATATCTCAAATTTAATTAAATTCTGTTGAAAACTGAAAAAGTTATAATATTCAATTGTATTAATTACTCGATCGTTACTATGGGTGCAGCAGGATATATTAGTTCGATTTTCATAAAATTGTACACAAAATTGAAGAGTAATATAAAATGGCTATATCTTAAATTTAATTAAATTCTGTTGAAAACTGAAAAGTTATAATATTTAATTGTATCAATTACTCGATCGTTACTATGGGTGCAGTAGGATATATTAGTTCGATTTTCATAAAATTGTACACAAAATTGAAGAGTAATATAAAATGGCTATATCTCAAAATTAATTAAATTCTGTTGAAAACGGAAAAAGTTATAATATTCAATTGTATTAATTACTCGATCGTTACTATGGGAGCAGCAGGATATAGTAGTTCGATTTTCATAAAATTGCACACATAATTGTAGAGTAATATATAATGGCTATATCTCAAATTTAATTAAATTCTGTTGAACACTGAAAAGTTATAATATTTAATTGTATTAATTACTCGATCCTTACTATGGGAGCAGCAGGATATAGTAGTTCGATTTTCATAAAATTGTACACAAAATTGTAGAGTAATATAAAATGGCTATATCTCAAATTTAATTAAATTCTGTTGAAAACTGAAAAGTTATAATATTTAATTGTATTAATTACTCGATCGTTACTATGGGAGCAGCAGGATATAGTAGTTCGATTTTCATAAAATTGTACACAAAATTGAAGAGTAATAAAAAATGGCTATATCTCAAATTTAATTAAATTCTGTTAAAAACTGAAAAGTTATAATATTTAATTGTATTAATTACTCGATCGTTACTATGGGAGCTGCAGGATATAGTAGTCCGATTTTCATAAAATTGTACACAAATTGTAGAGTAATATAAAATGGCTATATCTCAAATTTAATTAAATTCTGTTGAAAACTGAAAAAGTTATAATATTCAATTGTATTAATATCTCGATCGTTACTATGGGAGCAGCAGGATATAGTAGTTCGATTTTCATAAAATTGTACACATAATTGTAGAGTAATATAAAATGGCTATATCTCAAATTTAATTAAATTCTGTTGAAAACTGAAAAAGTTATAATATTCAATTGTATTAATTACTTGATCGTTACTATGGGAGCAGCAGGATATAGTAGTTCGATTTTCATAAAATTGCACACATAATTGTAGAGTAATATATAATGGCTATATCTCAAATTTAATTAAATTCTGTTGAAAACTGAAAAAGTTATAATATTTAATTGTATTAATTACTCGATCGTTACTATGGGAGCTGCAGGATATAGTAGTTCGATTTTCATAAAATTTTACACAAAATTGAAGAGTAATATAAAATGGCTATATCTCAAATTTAATTAAATTCTGTTGAAAACTGAAAAAGTTATAATATTTAATTGTATTAATTACTCGATCGTTACTATGGGAGCTGCAGGATATAGTAGTTCGATTTTCATAAAATTGTACACAAAATTGTAGAGTAATACAAAATGGCTATATCTCAAATTTAATTAAATTCTGTTGAAAACTGAAAAAGTTATAATATTTAATTGTATTAATTTCTTGATCGTTACTATGGGAGCAGCAGGATATAGTAGTTCGATTTTCATAAAATTGTACACATAAAGTAATATAAAATGGCTATATCTCAAAATAAATTAAATTCTGTTGAAAACGGAAAAAGTTATAATATTTAATTGTATTAATTACTCGATCCTTACTATGGGAGCAGCAGGATATAGTAGTTCGATTTTCATAAAATTTTACACAAAATTGTAGAGTAATATAAAATGGCTATATCTCAAATTTAATTAAATTCTGTTGAAAACTGAAAAAGTTATAATATTTAATTGTATTAATTACTCGATCGTTACTATGGGAGCTATAGGATATAGTACTTCAATTTTCATAAAATTGTACACAAAATTGTAAAGTAACATAATATTGCTATATCTCAAATTTGATCAATACGGTTATAAACTGAAAAAGTTATAATTTTTAATTGTATTAATTTCTCTATATTAGTTCGATTTTCATAAAATTGTACACAAAATTGAAGAGTAATATAAAATGGCTATATCTTAAATTTAATTAAATTCTGTTGAAAACTGAAAAGTTATAATATTTAATTGTATTAATTACTCGATCGTTACTATGGGAGCAGCAGGATATAGTAGTTCGATTTTCATAAAATTGTACACAAATTAGAGTAATATAAAATGGCTATATCTCAAATTTAATTAAATTCTGTTGAAAACGGAAAAAGTTATAATATTCAATTGTATTAATTACTTGATCGTTACTATGGGAGCAGCAGGATATAGTAGTTCGATTTTCATAAAATTGCACACATAATTGTAGAGTAATATATAATGGCTATATCTCAAATTTAATTAAATTCTGTTGAACACTGAAAAGTTATAATATTTAATTGTATTAATTACTCGATCGTTACTATGGGAGCAGCAGGATATAGTAGTTCGATTTTCATAAAATTGTACACAAAATTGTAGAGTAATATAAAATGGCTATATCTCAAATTTAATTAAATTCTGTTGAAAACTGAAAAGTTATAATATTTAATTGTATTAATTACTCGATCGTTACTATGGGAGCAGCAGGATATAGTAGTTCGATTTTCATAAAATTGTACACAAAATTGAAGAGTAATAAAAAATGGCTATATCTCAAATTTAATTAAATTCTGTTGAAAACTGAAAAGTTATAATATTTAATTGTATTAATTACTCGATCGTTACTATGGGAGCAGCAGGATATAGTAGTTCGATTTTCATAAAATTGTACACATTAGAGTAATATAAAATGGCTATATCTCAAATTTAATTAAATTCTGTTGAAAACTGAAAAAGTTATAATATTTAATTGTATTAATTACTCGATCGTTACTATGGGAGCAGCAGGATATAGTAGTTCGATTTTCATAAAATTGTACACATAATTGTAGAGTAATTTATAATGGCTATATCTTAAACTTAATTAAATTCTGTTGAACACTGAAAAATTTATAATATTTAATTGTATTAATTACTCGATCGTTACTATGGGAGCTACAGGATATAGTAGTTCGATTTTCATAAAATTGTACACAAAATTGTAAAGTAACATAAAATGGCTATATCTCAAATTTAATTAAATTCTGTTGAAAACTGAAAAAGTTATAATATTTAATTGTATTAATTAGTCGAACTTTTCAATGGAAGCTGCAGGATATAGTAGTTCGATTTTCATAAAATTGTACACAAAATTGTAGAGTAATATAAAATGGCTATATCTTAAATTTAATTAAATTCTGTTGAAAACTGAAAAGTTATAATATTTAATTGTATTAATTAGTCGAACGTTACTATGGGAGCAGCAGGATATAGTAGTTCGATTTAATTGTATTAAATACTCGATCGTTACTATGGGAGCTATAGGATATAGTAGTTCAATTTTCATAAAATTGTACACAAAATTGTAGAGTAATATAAAATGGCTATATCTCAAATTTGATTAAATTCGGTTGAAAACTGAAAAAGTTATAATATTTAATTGTATTAATTTCTCGATCGTTCTTATGGGAGCTGCAGGATATAGTAGTCCGATTTTCATAAAACTTTACACAAAATTGTAGAGTAATATAAAATGGCTATATCTCAAATTTAATTAAATTCTGTTGAAAACTGAAAAGTTATAATATTTAATTGTATTAATTACTCGATCGTTACTATGGGAGCAGCAGGATATAGTAGTTCGATTTTCATAAAATTGTACACAAAATTGTAGAGTAATATAAAATGGCTATATCTCAAATTTAATTAAATTCTGTTGAAAACTGAAAAAGTTATAATATTTAATTGTATTAATTACTCGATCGTTACTATGGGAGCAGCAGGATATAGTAGTTCGATTTTCATAAAATTGTACACAAAATTGTAGAGTAATATAAAATGGCTATATCTCAAATTTAATTAAATTCTGTTGAAAACTGAAAAGTTATAATATTTAATTGTATTAATATCTCGATCGTTACTATGGGAGCTGCAGGATATAGTAGTTCGATTTTCATAAAATTGTACACAAAATTGTAGAGTAATATAAAATGGCTATATCTCAAATTTAATTAAATTCTGTTGAAAACTGAAAAGTTATAATATTTAATTGTATTAATTACTCGATCGTTACTATGGGAGCAGCAGGATATAGTAGTTCGATTTTCATAAAATTGTACACAAAATTGTAGAGTAATAAAAAATGGCTATATCTCAAATTTAATTAAATTCTGTTGAAAACTGAAAAAGTTATAATATTCAATTGTATTAATTACTCGATCGTTACTATGGGAGCAGCAGGATATAGTAGTTCGATTTTCATAAAATTGTACACAAAATTGAAGAGTAATATAAAATGGCTATATCTCAAATTTAATTAAATTCTGTTGAAAACTGAAAAAGTTATAATATTTAATTGTATTAATTACTCGATCGTTACTATGGGAGCAGCAGGATATAGTAGTTCGATTTTCATAAAATTGTACACATAATTGTAGAGTAATATAAAATGGCTATATCTCAAATTTAATTAAATTCTGTTGAAAACTGAAAAGTTATAATATTTAATTGTATTAATTACTCGATCGTTACTATGGGAGCAGCAGGATATAGTAGTTCGATTTTCATAAAATTGTACACAAAATTGTAGAGTAATATAAAATGGCTATATCTCAAATTTAATTAAATTCTGTTGAAAACTGAAAAGTTATAATATTTAATTGTATTAATATCTCGATCGTTACTATGGGAGCTAGCAGGATATAGTAGTTCGATTTTCATAAAATTGTACACAAAATTGTAGAGTAATATAAAATGGCTATATCTCAAATTTAATTAAATTCTGTTGAAAACTGAAAAGTTATAATATTTAATTGTATTAATTACTCGATCGTTACTATGGGAGCTATAGGATATAGTAGTTCGATTTTCATAAAATTGTACACAAAATTGTAGAGTAATATAAAATGGCTATATCTCAAATTTAATTAAATTCTGTTGAAAACTGAAAAAGTTATAATATTTAATTGTATTAATTACTCGATCGTTACTATGGGAGCAGCAGGATATAGTAGTTCGATTTTCATAAAATTGTACACAAAATTGTAGAGTAATATAAAATGGCTATATCTCAAATATAATTAAATTCTGTTGAAAACTGAAAAAGTTATAATATTCAATTGTATTAATTACTTGATCGTTACTATGGGAGCAGAAGGATATAGTAGTTCGATTTTCATAAAATTGCACACAAAATTGTAGAGTAATATATAATGGCTATATCTCAAATTTAATTAAATTCTGTTGAACACTGAAAAAGTTATAATATTTAATTGTATTAATATCTCGATCGTTACTATGGGAGCTGCAGGATATAGTAGTTCGATTTTCATAAAATTGTACACAAAATTGTAGAGTAACATAAAATGGCTATATCTCAAATTTAATTAAATTCTGTTGAAAACTGAAAAAGTTATAATTTTTAATTGTATTAATTACTCGATCGTTCCTATGGGAGCTGCAGGATATAGTAGTTCGATTTTCATAAAATTGTACACATAATTGTAGAGTAATATAAAATGGCTATATCTCAAATTTAATTAAATTCTGTTGAAAACTGAAAAGTTATAATATTTAATTGTATTAATTACTCGATCGTTACTATGGGAGCAGCAGGATATAGTAGTTCGATTTAATTGTATTAATTACTCGATCGTTACTATGTGAGCTATAGGATATAGTACTTCAATTTTCATAAAATTGTACACAAAATTGTAAAGTAACATAATATTGCTATATTACTCGATCGTTACTATGGGAGCAGCAGGATATAGTAGTTCGATTTTCATAAAATTGTACACATAAATGTAGATAATAAAATGGCTATATCTCAAATTTAATTAAATTCTGTTGAAAACTGAAAAAGTTATAATATTTAATTGTATTAATTACTCGATCCTTACTATGGGAGCAGCAGGATATAGTAGTTCGATTTTCATAAAATTGTCACACAAAATTGTAGAGTAATATAAAATGGCTATATCTCAAATTTAATTAAATTCTGTTGAACACTGAAAAAGTTAGAATATTTAATTGTATTAATTACTCGATCGTTACTATGGGAGCTATAGGATATAGTACTTCAATTTTCATAAAATTGTACACAAAATTGTAAAGTAACATAATATTGCTATATCTCAAATTTGATCAATACGGTTATAAACTGAAAAAGTTATAATTTTTAATTGTATTAATTCTCACGTTACTATGGAGCGCAGGATATAGTTCGATTTTCATAAAATTGTACACAAAATTGAAGAGTAATATAAAATGGCTATATCTTAAATTTAATTAAATTCTGTTGAAAACTGAAAAGTTATAATATTTAATTGTATTAATTACTCGATCGTTACTATGGGAGCAGCAGGATATAGTAGTTCGATTTTCATAAAATTGTACACAAATGAGAGTAATATAAAATGGCTATATCTCAAAATTAATTAAATTCTGTTGAAAACGGAAAAAGTTATAATATTCAATTGTATTAATTACTTGATCGTTACTATGGGAGCAGCAGGATATAGTAGTTCGATTTTCATAAAATTGCACACATAATTGTAGAGTAATATATAATGGCTTTATCTCAAATTTAATTAAATTCTGTTGAACACTGAAAAGTTATAATATTTAATTGTATTAATTACTCGATCCTTACTATGGGAGCAGCATTATATAGTAGTTCGATTTTCATAAAATTGTACACATAATTGTAGAGTAATATATAATTTCTATATCTCAAATTTAATTAAATTCTGTTGAAAACTGAAAAGTTATAATATTTAATTGTATTAATTACTCGATCGTTACTATGGGAGCAGCAGGATATAGTAGTTCGATTTTCATAAAATTGTACACATAGAGTAATATAAAATGGCTATATCTCAAAATTAATTAAATTCTGTTGAAAACGGAAAAAGTTATAATATTTAATTGTATTAATTACTCGATCGTTACTATGGGAGCAGCAGGATATAGTAGTTCGATTTTCATAAAATTGTACACAAAATTGTAGAGTAATATAAAATGTCTATATCTCAAATTTAATTAAATTCTGTTGAAAACGGAAAAAGTTATAATATTCAATTGTATTAATTACTTGATCGTTACTATGGGAGCAGCAGGATATAGTAGTTCGATTTTCATAAAATTGAACACATAATTGTAGAGTAATATATAATGGCTTTATTTAAATTTAATTAAATTCTGTTGAACACTGAAAAAGTTATAATATTTAATTGTATTAATTACTCGATCGTTACTATGGGAGCTATAGGATATAGTACTTAAATTTTCATAAAATTTTACACAAAATTGTAAAGTAACATAAAATTGCTATATCTCAAATTTGATCAAATCCGGTTAAAAACTGAAAAATTATAATTTTTAATTGTATTAATTAGTCGAACATTTCAATGGAAGCTGCAGGATAAAGTAGTTTGATTTTCATAAAATTGTACACATAATTGTAGAGTAATATATAATGGCTATATCTCAAATTTAATTCAATTCTGTTGAAAACTGATAAGTTATAATATTTAATTGTCTTAATTACTCGATCCTTACTATGGGAGCAGCAGAATATAGTAGTTCGATTTAATTGTATTAATTACTCGATCGTTACTATGTGAGCTATAGGATATAGTACTTCAATTTTCATAAAATTGTACACAAAATTGTAAAGTAACATAATATTGCTATATCTCAAATTTGATCAATACGGTTATAAACTGAAAAAGTTATAATTTTTAATTGTATTAATTTCTCTAACGTTCCAATGGAAGCTGCAGGATATAGTAGTTCGATTTTCATAAAATGGTACACAAAATTGTAGAGTAATATAAAATGGCTATATCTCAAATTTAATTAAATTCTGTTGAAAACTGAAAAGTTATAATATTTAATTGTATTAATTACTCGATCGTTACTATGGGAGCAGCAGGATATAGTAGTTCGATTTTCATAAAATTGTACACATAGAGTAATATAAAATGGCTATATCTCAAAATTAATTAAATTCTGTTGAAAACGGAAAAAGTTATAATATTCAATTGTATTAATTACTTGATCGTTACTATGGGAGCAGCAGAATATAGTAGGTCGATTTTCATAAAATTGTACACATAGAGTAATATAAAATGGCTATATCTCAAAATTAATTAAATTCTGTTGAAAACGGAAAAAGTTATAATATTCAATTGTATTAATTACTTGATCGTTACTATGGGAGCAGCAGGATATAGTAGTTCGATTTTCATAAAATTGCACACATAATTGTAGAGTAATATATCTGTCAATATGGCGTTCATATTTCTGAGCCAGAGTAGGGGCGATAGTACCCCGCCCTGAGCTGTGCCTCTCTTCACAGTCCGCATGAGGTGAGTGCCACTCAGTTCGGCTGTGATCGTCCTGCTCTTTAGCATGACCCCGATCCACTCTCTGATGCCTCTCTCAGTATCTAGCAAGTTGAGGGAGCCCAGGTTAGAGTCGGGGTTCACGTTATTGAACGCGCCTTCGATGTCTAGGAAGGCTGCCATCGTGTATTGTTTGTGTTGTAATGTCTTCTCGACATGATGTACAACTACGTGTAGCGCTGTTTCCATTGATTTTCCTCTGCGATACGCATGCTGCGCATCCGAGAATTGATGTCCCTCTAGAGACTCTCGGATGTGGACGTCCAGGAGTCTCTCAAGTGTCTTCAGGGCGAAGGAGGTGAGACTTATGGGTCTATAATCCTTTGCTAGGATATGCCCTCTTCTGCCCGGTTTAGGTATAAAAATGACTTTAGCCTCTCTCCACAGCAGTGGGATGTGCGTCAGTCTTAAACAAGCTTCGTAAATGGCTTTTAGCCATTTGCAAATGCTATCCTTGGCTGATTGTAGCGTTGCCGGTATTAAACCGTCTGTGCCCGGGCTTTTATACTTATCGAAAGAATCTATTGCCCACTGAATTCGCTCAGTTGTAATGATGTCTTTCGTAGGCGTGTCCATTTAAGAGTTCGTACCCTCCTTGGGTTCCGAGCTCACTCTTAGGCTTCCTGGGAAGTGGGTGTCAACTAGTAGCTCTCGTGACTCCTCAATTGTCGTCGTAGCAGAGCCGTCTGCACTGTTGATCAGGGTAAGGTTTATGTGCCCTTTGGCGAGAATTTTGCTTACTCTTGCCGTGTCCTTTATGCCTTCCAGTGACTCGCAGTAGTTTTGCCAGGACTCTTTCTTGGCCTTGTATACTGCCTTCTTGTAAATTTTTTGTGCCTCTTTATATGTTCCCCAATCCCGGGTTACATAGCTGTGGTTAAAGGACTTTCTCGCGCTCTTTCTGAGCTCGCTTAGTTCCTTTGTCCACCACGGTGGGTATTGCTTCTTCGAGAATGTTAGCTTACAAGTCTCTTTGAAGGCGTTATTCAGAATATTTGTTAGGTCCTCAACCTCCTTGTCGAGTGCCTTTGCAGTGGATATAGTCTTGATCCTCCTGCCGTTTACTTTAGATTGGACAATTTCGCGGAAATTGTTCCAATCCGTCTTACGGGGGTTTCTCCTTGGCACCTGTTTCTTAACTGGTGTCGTTATTTCAAAGAAAATGTATCTATGGTCTGAGAAGGAGTGTTCTGTTGATACCCTCCAGTTCTCGACACTGTAATTATTTTGTTCTATATGTAATGTGAGGTCTAACACCTCTTCCCAACCTTGAAAATTTTCCGTGCTCGGAAAGATGAAGGTCGGTGTATTACCCTTATTACATATCGTAACATTTCAACAGATAATATTGTCAAAAAGTGACTCACCTCTTTTGTTAGTCTCCGAGCTCCCCCAGAGCGTGTGCCTTGCGTTCGCATCACACCCGAGCACCAGGGTCGTCTTCATCACTTCCGCCTATTGCAGCAGCTTGACTACCGGCTCAGGCGGGGCCGGCTCGTCATGATAGGGCGTCAGGAGATTTGTCGTCGATGACCATGTCGTCCAACAATTTGTTGGTGTCATCGACCTCCTCCAGAATCTCGTCCGGCTCGGCCAAGAAACCTTTATCTTGGCCTTCCTGATGCCATACCGGACTTTGTGGTCATTGACCTCCAGCTGTGGCAGACAGCGCTGGTTAATCGGCAGGACAATAGGCTGGCTTGCCTTCATTTCCTGCTCTGCTCTGAGGATGGTCCAGTCCTCTGTATAGATGACTGGGTTCTGGGTCTTCAGACAGGCGATCACCCTCGCATGTTCAGTTTGGCTCTTTTTAACCAGATGCGAGCTCTGGGTCTCCTTGGGATCTCCCTGGCGTGGACTAGCCTAATCTTAGACCAGCCCATGTGTCGCTAATCTTAGCCACACACTCCGCCAGGAAGCTTCGGGAGAACCCGTCGTCACACTTGATGACCCGGTGCCTCTAACCACGTCTGAGGAGTCGAAGGAGGGGATGGGGCCGGTCGGCATGCTAACCAACCTGTCGGTCACCATGTCGGCCAACTTGGCCTCGATCTCCTCCCACTTCTCCGACAGCAGGCGATCGTCGTCATGGAGCTCGTCGACCAGTGCCATAGCCAGACTGTCTCTGGCCATCTCGCTAAATTTCTTTGCCTTGCTGACAAAGTTAGTCGCACGCGGCTTACCCTGTGGGTTCCTCGCTCTCTTTGGTCCGCTTTCGCTCACTTCCTGTGAGCGAATTCGCTTCGCCTTCAAGGGCTGGAACGCCGCCGGGTTTGCCGCTTTGTATTGCTCAAATTCCGCGACCTCCGCAAGGAATTTGGTCTTGTCCTCGGCATCCCGAGGGTGGGTTTTGCCCTCAGCCTCGTTCTTGGCTATCTTGCCGAGAACGAAGTGGGCTCTGTTGACCCTCCCTTGTCTCTGATGGTGAGACATTTTCGCCATCTCTGAGGTGGTGCCTAGCTGAGCCCCACCTGTGTGTTTAGATTGGGGAGTGCTACTCGCCCTCCCCTCGGATTGCGACTCTTCTTCGTCGGTCTTCGATACTATGTGAGATGCAGCGACCAATCTCGGCCTCTGCATCTCCTTCTCGTCCTTCGTTGACAGTTTTTGGCGTTTATCCTTTCCCGGGAGTTCCGAAGCTCGGTTTGTAGAGGTCAAATCAATTCATGAACGCCCGCTTTGCTCGACCTGGCAAGCGCAGTGGACCAGAGGGGGTTTGGGGCTTTGAAAACAGGTCGACCGCAGCTTCGCCCCAAAACTGCGGCAAGGCCACTTACGACCCAGGGTTGCCTGGCCCTGGGAAGGCTCCGTGCAGACACAGCTGGATTAACCCCTCAGCTGCGAACCTGGAAGTCAGTGTGCACGGGTCGCATCACACACCTGACTTGAGGGGAGGCTGATTAAAGACTTGCCTAAGTCCGCCCGACTACAATTGGTCAGCATCCCCGGTCGAACCTCGACTGGGGACCTGCTTCCAGCCGCCCTCGCTTGGAGAGTATAGTCCCACTACCGATGGCTTACACAGTTACGGCGGAAAACACAGTCATCCGTTGATCCCCCTGTGCACCCTATCGGCTGACGGCCATGTCAGGTAAACTTAAAAAATATTTTTCTTGATTTAAGAAAAATCGCCCTAAAACTAAGAAAATTTTTTCTAGAATTAAGAAAAGGTTTTCATAAATTTAGCGAAAGGCATCATAAAATCAAGACAAGCCACCATATGTTAAACACAATTTTTTTAGTGGTAAATTATATTTTTTGTTTAAACAAATTTTTCCTGATTTTTTTCGTTTAGCTTCTTTCTTAACATACAGGCGAACCGCCCAAGTTTGGCAGGTCAATTTTTTTGAATTTAAATCTCGCACATGTGTTCATAAATTTCCCAACTGATTTAAGCATCCCTGGCATGAGGTGATGGTTGCCGGTCAAATCCTAGATGAGTTTATGTACATATATGTATGAACTAATACAGAAGCATGATACAATTGTATCACGTTCAGAAGTAACAACCTTAAAGTTCCATTTATCATTAATTAATCAAGGATTCATCAACTGTCAGGCTGTTTTGTTAATGAATCATCGATTAACGTTCATACAAATTAGTGATGAATTTAACATGGGCATGTCCTAGACTATCATCCACAAAATTCATCAACAATTAATCAATGAATCATCAACAATTTATCAACATTCATCAACAATTCAGCAACCATTCATCAACGGCCGAGCCACTATACAGCCGACGACTGCCGACGGCTGCCGACGAGACTACAATCGTAACTGTATCGTGGGCAGAGCGTCGACTCGATAGAAGTAGCAATCGGCAGAGCGTCTACTCGGTAGAAGTCGCAGTCGGCACCATGGTACAAATGTTTAACATTAATTCTATTTGTAAAAAAAAGTGAGTATGGATATATTTTAAAAGTAGGCTTGGATATTTCAATACTGACGACCAACAGAATGACCAGCCTTTCTATCTTGCAAACAGACTCTCTTCAAAAACTCTAAAAAACTCCAAAGTCAATAGCCGATCTTTGTGATAAAAATAAATACAAATAAATAAATATACATAATCCATATTTTTCGATAGCAAAAAAATAGCCGAGCACCCAAACAACTTGTAACCTTTACGCCTCTCACAACCAATCAAAAAACGGGATTCGTTTGAAACTTTGTACAGATGTTAGGAAAAAGTGTACCAACATTACAAAACAACAAGAAAGGAAGCTAACTTCAGCACGCCGAAGTTTATATACCCTTGCAGATAGAACTTCTATGAATAGGAATCCATACAATATAAAATATATATATTTGTGTTAAAAAACAATGAAGTAATACCTGCTTTCATTTCATTCACCTTTACATATTATATTTGCAGTTTTACATTCACAGATTTGCATTTTTCCTCGACATCAAACGATCGTTTGTATGGCACCTATGTGATATAGTCGTCCGATTTTCAAAAAATTTGACACAAAATTTAAGACTAATATAAAATATACCTCAAATTTGATGAAAATCAGCTGAAAACTGAAAAAGTAATAAATTTAATTGTATTAATTTCTCGATCGGTCCTATGGGAGCTATATGATATAGTAGTCCGATTTTCATAAAATTTTATGCAAAAGTGTAGAAAATAGTAAAATGGCTATATCTCAAATTTGATCCAATTCTATTAAAAACTGAAAATGTTACAATTTTTTTGTAAAAATGTTCCGATCATTCCTATGGCAGCTATATGATATGGTCGTCCGATCCGGCCCGTTCCGACATATATACGAGTGAGAGTATATAGAACGCTAACTACAAAGTTTCATTCAGATAGCTTCAAAACTGAGAGACTAGTTTGCGTAGAAACGGACAGACGGACAGATGGACAGATGGACAGAAGGACAGACGGACATGACTAGATCGACTCGGCTGTGGATCCTGATCAAGAATATATATACTTTATGTAGTCGGAGGTGCCTCCTTCAGTGCGTTGCAAACTTCTGACTGAAATCTCGTATGAAATAATTTACTTCAAGACTATAATTATTTCCGTTTATACTATCTCTGGGGTTATATAAAACATCAATAAGAGGTAAGACAAAGTTCGACGAGCCAGCTTGTTTTTTTTTTAACGTGGTGTTTACGACTGCGCAGGATAATGAGTTTTTTTATTTTCTTATCCTAAGGCTGAACGTACGTTCGTAACAAATCAGACTCTGTGCTGGTTTAAAAACTTTGACGAAGAAGAACCAAGGAGTCCATAGAGATCAACATGTGAGAACGATTTAAAAGACGTCCATATTTGTTTAGCTATAAGTTCAAAGGAATTTTATTTTGTATAAGCTTATGTACATAACTTGAATTTCATCTCGTTACCTACAGTAAGTTTAAGTAGAAGGCAGCCAATATTTTCTTACAGGTAAAGTCATGTGGGAAACTAAATCGAATTTATTTTCATAATTTTGTGGGATTCTTTTAAAATCATAAAATAAAATCAAACGCATTTATTGTAAAAGATTTAAAAGTATCAAAAATATGATTTATTGAAAAGTAAGCAAAACTATAACTATAGCTAAAAAAATCTTTCAAAAAAATCTTCTAAAATCTTTTTCTTATTTAGTTGTGATCAATATATAAATCCGAGGTGCGTAACATTAAAATGTGCCACAATTTTAGCAGAACACAGAAAGGATTCTGTTTTCATTGAGGATCAATTAAACGAAACTGGTGCACTTGTCAACGTACTTTGGTTGGGACGCAACTTCAGAAGTACAGTCAAATGGCTTGTAAAAGAATACACAAAACGATATCCAAAAGGATCCAAGAGAATCATTATTTTACACTGGAACTCATCTGAACTAATTAATAATCAGGAAAATTTTGCAAAAATTGTAATGCCAAAGTGTGAATATTTCGATCCTGTACGCAAAACATATTGCAAATACAAGGATACTCGCATTGTAAAATATTATGCAAAAAGCTTGGAATATGACAAACGACTAATTTTTGCAATTAAAAAATTTTATTTGAGTGAGGGCGTCATAGAAGACATAAGGGATGAATATCAAAGTAATAGTTTTAACGACATAAATATATATAGCAAGGTGGCTTGTAAATGGTTGACCAAACACGAACATTTGTATAATACTTGGAAGGAAACTTATGCAGACACTAATTTATCAATCGGTGGTATATTTCCAATAAATATAACTAAGAGCGGTTATGAAGACCTTCATAAGGTAGCAAAATTGGCGGCTATGGCTGTTAACAAGGAACAGTCAATATTACCTGGCTATAACTTGCAAATACTAGTAAATGATGGACAATGCAAGTCTGCCATGGTTTTGAAAGCTCTTATACACTATTACACGGAACCAAATATGTTGGGAATTTTAGGTCCTGCGTGTAGTGAAACAGTGGAACCATTAGCTGGCATTGCTAAACACATGAATATGATGATAATTTCCTATTCGGTGGACGGAATAAACTTGGATAATCGTGAAACTCACCCTTACTTTTTTCGTACAATTGGTTCAAATTTGTTATTTGTTGATGCTTACCTCGAAATTATGAATTCATTTGGATGGTTACGAGTTGCCTATTTGACCGATTATGCCAATAACCATTTTATTGTAACATTGGAAAGAATATTAAAATCTCGAAATATAATACTACTTTCAAATCAAAAAATTGCTGTGGATATTAAACTTGTGGATATAAATAAGGTAAAATTTATATTGATATTGAGGCAACAAAATTTTATAAATTTGTATGTTTTATATTTTTCAGCATCTTAAAAAATTAAAAGCTACACGATCTAAGATCATAATTGCAGACTTACATAGCGAAAATGCACTAAAGACATTATGTGAAGCATATAAATTAAGCGTAAGTATTTTAATTCTACTGTTCCAAAATTTAGCTTACGATTTGCCAAATTTAAAAGAATTAAAAATAATATGGGTATTCTGATTTGATAGCACCTGATTACACTTAAGGATTTAGAAGTCAAATCATATTCAACAAGATTCCAAGGTAAAAAACATCTTAGAAATTTGTAAAACATTCAGGAGTTTCTTATAAGAAAAAATTTCTTTCAAAATTTGAATTTGTATTCAGATTAATTTTTTTAAATATGCAGACTTGATTGATCCGTCCGTCCGACTATCTGCTTGCATACAAGTTGATTCGCATTGTAGCTGTTAAAAGCAAAAATAAATATGGTAACGCAGTATTTCAAGTTATATGTGCCTATATGTGTACTCAATTTAAAACTTCTCAACTACTAAACTACTCGCAATAAGCGACAAATATAAAAAGAGGTTACAGGTTACCTGAGCGCCTGCACTGCGTAAGAGAAATAAAATGAAGATTGGAGGCGCTTTTTTTTAATTTTGTTGCATAAAAATGAAAGAAGGAGACAGAAGCGGCTTGCACTTGAAAAATTTGTTTAATAGCCTCAAAAGTGAAATTGGGAAGATGAGACAAATTGTCCTTTATGCATGAGTAAAAATCTAATTACTGTAGAGAGAACGAAGAAAGACGGAACTTTAAACCAGGTTTGGTTAGGTTGAACTGGACTTCCTCCTGGGGCCAAGCATAGGCCAAAATGGCTTTTTGCCTGTGCGTCCAAACTAGGTTTGAAGCGTCCTTAGGGAGACGGGGACTGTTTCTTTTTCGCCAGTCCGACTAGTTCCTTTGCAAGTTCGTCTGCGGTCTCGTTGCGATCGAAGCCCAGGTGGCTGGGAACCTAATAGATCCGCTTTAATGTTGTCGTGCTTAGAATATCAAGTTCGCCCCTGCTTGCTAATGCATTTTTGGAACTGACTGCTGCGATTGCATAGATCTAATCGGTGCTTGACTGTCTTCAATCCGGTTTATCGCCTCTGTGCAAGCTCTGCCGCATTCTTGATGGCGAAGACTTCCACCTGGAATATGCTGCATTGGCTTGGTAGCTTATAGGACAGCCTTATCTCAGGATATGTGCAGTATATGCCCACTCCAACTCCTACTTTCTATCTTGGAGACGTCTGTGTATATTTTAAGGTATTGAGCATGGTCCTGAGCCGTTTTTCAGTCTTTGGGTCCCATGAATGTTGTTGTTTAGACATTTGGGCAGTGTTTTCGGGGTGCCCGGTCGTATTGTTTTTGCGGAGATCCATAGCGGGTTAGAGAGTAAGCCCAGTCGAACTTTGCTTCAAACGGTGAGCAATTCAGGATAGAAAACTATGTCGAGCAGGGATGGCCTTATGCATGGTCCCCAGTTCAGTAAAGCTGGAAGCGCGGCATTCAGGTACCTGAATCGAACGCTGCTCCGTTCAACGTTCAGTTCGGTGCTAAGGTATTTCCTTTTCGGGATATTTTTTAACACGAAGTCCGACGACCAAAAAAAAAAATACCCGCAATTATTTTACGTTTGGCTTTTCAAACTACGTAGAATTCCTCTGAATGAAAAATCGGAAAATATCTAGAAAGCAGAAACCTATTAATATGAACTTAATAATATATTTTTGACAGTTTGTGTACTCTTTATGTACTATAATTTGGTTATCTTACTTAACCACAGTTATTAATTTATTTTAATTTTGTTGGTCAATATTTAACTGAAACTAAAATTTTTAAAAGAAAATTCATTGAATTAACAAATTAAAAAATAAATTAAGAAAAAGTTTTCTCGCACGAGATTTTGAACTCGCGCTAGCCTGTTTGGAAGGCGGATGTTCTAACCCCAGAGCCACACGCCACGATCGCCTAGCGACGACAAAGACAAATATCAAGCGAGCAAAAATAAATGCCCTAAAGAGGTTGCAAGTTTTTGTCCCTCTCACACGAGATGTGCACATGTGTGTATATTGCCGACGCAATGTAAGTTGTCTGCGGCCAGATTGTTAAACATTATGACGTAGGTTCAATCCCCAGTTGGTCGTATAATATTCTAAAAAAGTTTGTGAATATGGTTCAAAGTGATTTACTACAATTTAAATGTAAAAAATAAAAAAAAAATCATCTTAATAAGTCGAAGCTTCATACAATTTTTTTTGTTAATCGAATTATTTCATTGAATTTTTTCCATACCGCTCTTGATGAATTTGATCACGAGCCGAGCAGCGACGGCGGCACCATGAATTACCTCACTGAGCGCTGAGGGTGAATTTGATCATGAGTCGAGCAGCGCATGAATAAAAGCGAATAAGAACTTTACATAAACGGTGGATCCTACCCACCGATTGGGTTCGCATTGAAGTTGAATTTGGCTAAAAAGTCAGACTAGGAGGTCGGTCTTTTCCCCGTTGATATTGAGTCCTACCTTGTCCGCTCAGCCACATATCTCCCGGAGTGTTGATTCCATAATAGAGCTACGGGTCGATGGACACACTCTTATGTTAATTATGATTTTGTCGTCATCGTGGTCTTCCTCTCGAACCTTTTGATTAGGTCGTCGACCACTAGATTCCATAGGAGGGGAGATAAGACTCCGCCTTGCGGCGTCCCTCTGTGCGCTGTACCCATATGCAACTTAGTAGATTTCGTGTCCAAAATTTGATGGCGGGGTGCGTCGTTTCAGGCGGCTTATGTTGTTGAATGCCCTGGATATGTCTACAAAGACTCTGAGCGCATATTCCTTAGTGTGCAACGAGGTCGAGGCGACCGATTAAACTTCTTCGAAGTCTACGTAGATGGCTTATGCCATCGTCGAAAAAGTTCTATATTGAGTATGGCATTGCTATAAAACTTTTTCTAGGGATAGATTGAATTGATCGCGATACCGGTTCTGGCAGCGATCGAGTGAGACTTTTTTAAAATTGTAAGACAGTCAACCCCTCTAAACTGTGTGTCAGATAGGGAGCAACAAAAAGGAATGTAACGGCCCTCTCATGTATTTGGGTTTAACGACACGGCCAAACATCATTCATTCTTTGTCAAAGATTGCGCAACAAAACTCGGGTCCACTTTATAAGTTTATGCCAAAAGAATCCTGAGGTACCTGCAAAGTAAGAATACATTCCACTGGAAATATAAGCGAACTGAAATGCTCGTCTCCTGATATCTGGATGCGAACTGTTTTGGAAACAACAGCAATCGGAAATCGTTTACAGGGTAAATGATTTTGGCGGCGATCAGCTGGCAGTCAAAGAAGGAACCGCTGGTGTCCCTCAGCTCTGGAGCGATTTAGATCTTGGCGAGGTCTCACCGATTATGTATACAATTATAATGATTAGTGAAGAATTCGGTTTATTATGCGCGTAGCAAAACATATATATGAAGTATCATTAGGTTATGGATATGTTTAGAGAATAATGTTTGGACTTGAAGAATGTCTGAATGGAATGAATGGCAGATGTGAAACGAAGAAACGAAGAAACACAGCAAAACACGGGAAATGTATTAATATCTGAAATAGACGAACACCGTTGAGAAAGAATGTTTGATATACTGATATATATCAAGCGATGGTTGGCAAGCTTTAGGATCCGGTCTTCTTCTTCGGCTTTGCTAGGTGTTGTTCTTGCTTATATCGATTCAAGCACTGGCTACACTTTATTAATAACAAGAAAGGAAGCTAACTTCGGGACGCCGAAGTTTATATACCCTTGCAGATAGAACTTCGATGATTAGGAATCCATACAATATAAATTATATATATTTATGTTAGAAAACAATGAAGTAATACCTGCTTTCATTTCATTCCCCTATACATATAATATTTGCACTTTTACATTCACAGATTTGCATTTTTGCTCCACATCTAACGAACCTTTGTATGGCACCTATATGATATAGTAGTCCAATTTTCATAAAATTTGACACCAAATTGTAGAATAATATGAAATGGCTATATCTCAAATTTGATAAAAATCTTTTGAAAACTGAAAATGTTCTAATTTTTAATTTTATTAATTTCTCGATCGGTCCTATGGGAGCTATTTGATATAGTAGTCCGATTTTCATAAAATGTTACACAAAATTGTAGAGTAATATAAAATGGCTACATCTCAATTTAAATTCTGTTGAAAACTGAAAATGTTATAATTTTTTTTTTTTTGTATTTCCGATCATTCCTATGGCAGCTATTTGATATAGTCGTCCGATCAGGCCCGTTCCGACATATATACGAGTGAGAGTATATAGAAGAATTACTACGAAGTTTCCTTCAGATAGCTTCAAAACTGAGAGACTTTTTTTGCGAAAAAACGGATGTAGACGGACAGACGGACATGGCTAGATCGACTCGTCTGTTGATCCTGATCAAGAATATATATATTTCATATAGTCGGAGGTGCCTCCTTCACTGCGTTGCAAACTTCTGACTGAAATTATAATACCCTGCAAGGTTATAAAAATTACCAATTGAGAGTGATGCGACGAAAAGAATACAATACAATACAAAACCGGTAAAAGAGATTAGTTAATCCACGAATTTTATGATCACACGCCTTAGAGCTTGGCCCTGGAGACCTTCCGAATTTTTCCTACTCGCAAAAATACATCAGCAGAGTTCAGTTCACTTTAAATTTAAACATAAATGATTTATTTATATTCGCTAAATAATATAGTGCTTATTTTAATAATGACTCTTAAAATTAAGAAAGATTGGACCATGTTTACTCCTAAGCTTCATAGCACGCAGAGAGATCAATATGATAATCAAGAGTGGAATGCAATTAATTTCAAACTTTCAAGTTGGCTTAGATTACATTTTCAGACCTTATTAATTTCCTATCTTAGATATAGTTGGATTTATATATATATTAGATTTCGTACTGATATATAATTTTAATTTTACTTCATTTTTAGTTTGACTACGATAATAGGTATTTAAGATAAAAAAAATAATTAATTAGTTTACACTCCATTAGGCTTTTCAAATTAGAGCTTGTGATCGTCGGGCTCATTAGATACTATAAAATCTGTAAATTTAAATCAGAATAATCATATACATAGATAACTCACTTTAATTGTCACAAAATTGTCTGCAAAAAGTTAGAAGAGATAAGCAGCATCTCTAAATAGCGAGATTCCTCAGCGACTGCAAGTTCGCGAACAGAGAATAAGGCTAACAGGTATCCTCGGCCAGCTATTATAGAGCGCACAGCAGATTAATTTTGCAACGGTAGGTTGTACCATATGGTTTTTTGATAGTGATATTTTAAGAGGGCGCAAAAAAAATTAAAACCGAGCTCCGTGGCTGCGGTTATGGCGTACGAAACTAGTTATTCTGCTGCACCACGACTATGCTCATCTTCTGGCTAACAGATTCTCTCTGCGCAGCTCTGGCATTCTCTTGAGGAGGAGTTCGCCAGTCTTGGGTCTTGGGTCTTTTTATTAATATAAAATACCCTTAACCCAAAAGTCGACACCGACAGTCAAATATATGTATTCCCCGACATGTGGGAAGCCACTTTTTGGTAGGTACTTTCCCTTATCACAGTGCTTCAAGTAGTGATGCTCGGGAGACATCGGGATCCCTCTCAATAATGAAAAGGGCTAAAGTCGAAAATAACACGAGCTCAAGATCTCCGCCAGGAAGTAAGATATGTCTATTTTTTTCATTTGACCACCGATCGCAACGGCAGCGTCGCGTCATCATTTATGTATAACAAGTATGTAACATATATGCTCCTAGCTACTGACAGCGGGTAGCTCGACAGAAGTAGTGTGCACATGGTCAGCTCGAATCATACCTTGGGTTTACGTAAACACTGCAACAAAGTGTTACAGTGTGTCTCCTTTAGGTACTCTTGGTACAGTAGGTATTGTTAATATCTGTATATACTACATCTACCTCCTATTGAAAAATAACGTAATATTAGGAAGTTATATTCTAGTCATAATATGAATGTGATAAGTATTTTTACACCCTTGCAGGGTTATATAATTTCAGCCAGAAGTTTGAAGCGCTGTGAAGGCATCACCTCGGGCCATATAAAGTGTATAAATTCATGATCAGCATCAACAGCCGAACCGATCTAGCCATGTCCGTCTGTCCGTTTCTAAACAAACTAGTCTTTTAGTTTTGAAGCTATCTGAATGATACTTTACAGTTAGTCTTCTATATGTTTTAACGGGTCGATCGGACGACTATATCATATAGCTGCCATAGTAACAATTCGAAAATTTTTCCGCAAAAAATTAGAACTTTTTTCTATAAAATTTACAATCTAGGCATTTTATTTTATTATCGAGAAATAAATACAGTTAAAAATAAACTTTTTCAGTTTTCAACCGACTTTTATTAAATTTTAGATATGGCCATTTTATATTATTATACAATTTTGTGTAAAATTTTATGAAAAGCTGACTACTATATCATATAGCTGCATTACAAATGATCGATAAATATAGAGGAAAATACAAAAAGTGATTGTAAAACCGTAAGTATAATATGTATAGGTGTTTGTTGTTATTGTTTTTTTTTTTTTAATATAAATATATATATGTCGGAGATGAATTCTGGGAAGTACGCTTTTCTTAAGAAGCGTAGCGCTAGGCATAGCAGCAGAGACGAGGGCAGTCTGAATTCGGGGAAGTACGCTTTTCTTAAGAAGCGCAGCGCGAGGCATAGCAGCAGAGACGAGGGCAGTCTCTGCTGGCGAGTGAGGTCTGTTGTCGCGCTACCGAAAGTCATAGGAGAGAAAGAGAGGGATATAGATCAACTGTAGTAAGAACATGGACAGAACATATAAATTGATGGAGAGAAGGGAGTGGAGTTCAGTTCAGTTTGGGTAACGATCGGCAACGGAACTCGCTGTGCTGTCGCGTGAAGATATTAATATGGACGAAACAGTTACGCATCCGACATATAATTTAAATTTTATTAATTCCTACTGATCGAAGTTCTATCTGCAAAGGTACATAAACTTCGGCGTTCTGAAGTTAGTTTCCTCTCTTGTTAAAAATCGATTATATGTCCCGTTTTGTTTTTAAACAAAACTTGGCCTCCTATTTTAAGTTGAATATTTCTAACTCTCCTATCATACAATAAATTATTTTTAGTTTTATTATTTTCTATCATTATTCTAGTTCTTTAATATGCTACTTTTAACCTAAACTTAGATTCCTTAGCGTAGTCGTCTGCATTGTAATGTGGTTCTATTTTATCTTTGCTATTATTATTTTTATTATTATTATTATTATTATTATTATTATTAGTGTAAATACGTATTTGTTGCCATTGCTCGATTTTGGACCAATTGTGTCTACTACTACTCTGTCGAAGGCATTCCTTGGCTTTTTGGTAATGGTAACTGCTGAATGGTTATTCTTGATAACGCATCGGACATAAAATTATCTTTTCCCTTAGACATTCGACAGTAAAGTTATAGTTGCCTTCAACGGCTGTCACATCACTCGTTCCCGTCAGAAAGGGAAGACTTCTGGCCTGAGGGCGATTATGGTAATATAAAAAGCAATACGCCCATTCACTTACGCAGTGCCGTTTTATTCTGAAATCATTTAAACTTAATCTCACATCAAATTTTCTTATTCATTAGAACTCACCGCAGTGTGTCCTTCTTATTTCGTTTGACAATGAAAAGCCCAAATTTTGCGGTTAGTTCTTATTGCTACGATAGTATGCCATTCTCGTCATGGCAAGGCAGGATCACAGATGAAGACCATATCGCCCAGGCGGCACCACATCTCGCGGCGCACAAGCTTAGGTAGGTACTCAAGAACCCACCTCGTCCAGAAACGGTCTCGCAGCAGGCGAACAATCCTCCATTACTTTCGTGTAGAGCACTTTTAGCTAGGCGTATCCGGCAGGTTTGCTAGTCTCTTAAGTAGGTCTTTCGACGTCAATGCCGCCTCTTGGTCTGCTTCCACCGGAAAGTCGGTGAGCGGACGCGAATTCACCAGATTCTCGGGAACACATGTAGTTCCTTCTTCAGGCGCCGGCCAGCTGTCTGCTGACTGGCTTAAGTCCACTTCTCTTTTTGTCCTAATCGCATCATCTGCCGCATTGTCGGCTACACATCCCCAGGGGGAAACCTTCAACGACTCCAAGTTCTCCGCCACTCGGTTGCCAACAAACTGATTGTACCGGCGGTGGGTGCTACCAATCCATCTCAGCACCGTCTTTGATTCTGTCCATAATACCACGTCATTGATGACCACACTATGCTCGTCCTTGACAGTGTTCATCAGTCAGGTTCACGTTGTCGTCCTCATACGTGACCCTCTAGTAGGCCACCGCCGCGAATGCAGATTAACTTGGATCCACGACCACGTGCAGCTCTATGGATCGAACTGCTCCACGCATCAGCACATAGATCAGACTCCGACTGCTCCTTATCTGAAATGAAAGAGCACGGCTGGCACATTTGTACACCATCTCTTAGCTCTGTGGCAGCTTAACGTGATCGTCCTTTTAGAGCAGTCCCGTCCGGTAGCGATGACCCACTCTCACCGTGGTTTCTTTGTGCACGCACATCGTCGCTGCCTGCGACCTGTGGCGCGAGCTCTACGCCAAAGTTCTCCATGTTTAAGTAGTCCTCCACCATTTGTTCCACCATGTCATCCATCGATACGGAAAGTAGGCAGGACCTCAGTGATGGCGTAGTCAACCCACTTACGGGACCAAGCACAACCCAGCCTAGCTCGGTTGCGGCCGCATACGGTCACTCTCTGGCGAACCGCCTTGTTCTAAATAGCAATCCCAGATGACCAGGATCCAAGACGATGTTCAGCTTTGGCACCAAGTTGCTGGGCATCCTTATGCACACGCTGCACATCCTTTTGACTTAATGTCTGCATGGGCAGACTCAAGCTCCAAATAGCATACACGTTTCTCAGTACGTGACAAGTGGGTATTTTTCAATTCCACTTATTTTCAGGCCCATCACGTTGGTGGTCTTTCTGGGTGCTCTACCTTGCACTCCCCGATCCCTCCGTAGCTCGTCGTCAATCATCGTGACGAAGGATCCTCCAGCTCCGTAAAGCGTTATTGACAGTGTACGGAACAGAAGGCGGCCTTCCTCGGCGTCAACGCAGTTTAAATTCTTCTGCACGACGCTGACTGCGGAGCCCTTCTCTCCACGCTGTTTATGGGAACTGCGGGCCGCTGGTTCCTTTTGTGGTCCCTGTAACCATATCGTGTCAAAGACCTCCTGTCCGGGCTGCATCTGGAAAATTCAAGCTGCTGGTTCCCTGCTAGGTGGCAAAGCTCCAATAAATTCTCTGCAATTCGGAACTGCGTGTTGTCCTCAACATATTAGACAACCTTCGTGCCGATCATCCTGTTGATAATATCTGTTCTGGTCGATGTTCGCATGTTGAACTCGACGCCTTGACTCCTTTTACTCAACGTCTAAAACCGTATACACAACATTTGCGTACTCCTGTAGTCACGCGGTGAATGCGCTTCAGTGGGCAAGGGATGAATCGTCACAGCATACCAGGCTCAGCCCACTCGCTCGATCGTAGGAAGCTAGGCCACAAGTTTCTCCATGAGGTCCACTAAATGCTGACTGCCTTCGCTGACTGCAAGAAATCCATGGAGTTACTCACTCGGGTTTTGCAAAGGGAACGATCTCCTGAACGTTGTTCAGCTGTCTACTTATAAGCTGCTTCGGTCGCCCAAATTTAAAGCGCAGCTGCTCTATTACGCCGCTGACGTTCCCAGGATGAATTAATACCGACTTCACTGCATCGCGAGAGTTTTCATTTAGTGCCTACAACAACCTCTGATCCAAGACCGTTCAATTTTTTTTAAACTTTTTTTTTTAACTATTTTTTTGTCTATTAATTTTTGTACCTGCACCTGTATTTCATCTTTTTGACTAAGACGCTTATTTGTTATATAAGTTAACAACCAGCTCCCAGTACAAGCTAAGCAGGGTAATTTTATATTTCATAATTCCATTTTATATTTTTTTTATTATTTAATTTTTTTTTATATTATATATTTTATTATTAAATTTTTTATGTATTATATATTTTACATATTACCCACGTATGATCACCCTAATATTGTACCACCCTTATGGTGTCTGGGAGTTGAGCCAGCAAAGTGCACCATTTTGGGCCGTGCCTTTGTGCCATTGGTGGCCAGCGATCGTATGACTTTAGCAATTTTGTGCATGGTCAGCGTAAATCCCACGAGCATCCGGTCATTCGTTTTACTTTTTGTCAACTTAGTTTTAGTTCACTTTATATTCTGTAAGAATAAAGAGCCAACGCTCGAGAAAAGAAAACTCCGGCAACAGCCGTAAAAAAATTTATCATTTGATACCCAGACTGAGTCTCTAGGCCAGCGGGAAAAGAGGGCAGTCACCCTCTCAACATATTTCATCACTTGAAGCTAACGCCAACCGTCCACCCTTTGATATCCGCAGCAGCCGGGGCTACTAGCTGCAGCTCCCTTTAGCCGACTCCCCGCCACGGACATCCAGCCAGCCGGCTCCATCCCTACCACGGAGGCATAGCCCGCCGGCACAGTAATATCATAATTGGTGCCCAACGGATTAGTGTTAAACATTACTAATATTTGAACTTCACCCCTGAAGTTATACAATATGTAAGTAGCTGAGCGCCAACAATAGCCAAGGTCTACACATACATACATAAACTCACAAATACAAAGTGACTCGGTTTTTGATTACTGATTTAGATTTTTTTGAGTGCGTGACGATCCTAGCGATTTTTATGTGAATAAATAATTTAAATATTAAATGACGAAATATTTCCAGATTCATGGGTTCATTTAATTTTTTCGATTTGGATTTTTTCTAGTGCACTATAAGATAAAGAAAACCAAATAGAGCGCCAAGGCAATCAATATTTCTATGAATTAATTAAGAAAAGAAATATTTTATTTCTTTATTAGTGTTGGTGTGTATACACATGCAGAGGTTGCCAGTAGCTGTTCTCCTTGTATTTTGTTACAATTTTTATCCACTGTACTAAAATAATCCAGTGTGTCTGTGCTAATAATACACCGAGTCGAATTGACCAATACCTTTTGCCTCGCCGTCTTATAGTTCTGTATTTTAATTTAATTCTTGGGACAAATTAATCCGACATTTTTGTGTTTCCGATGACGCTTCATTATTTTTCGCTAATTTTTGCGGCTTTTATATTACAAAAAAGTGGCCCATCGAAACAATATGTCTTGTGTCCCAATCATTAAATACCTTGTATTCGCCCAATATATCCACCGTTAACCTACCCAGCTCCCCTTAGCTACTAATGAGTTGGGAGTATAGGGAATTAAAACAAGAAGTTAATAGCGACGACGGCGAAGAAGTAGGATTCTGCCCTGAAGTTAGGAACATAGATCAACCAGAAATTAACGCGGAGATGGTACAAGCGATTGTCGCTAATGCGGTCAGCAGCGCTCTCGTCGCTCAGGAAGAGCGTTCAAGAAGCGCCTTCGCCTCAGAGTTAGAATCAGGTAGAACACAAGTTAGCGCGCTGACAGTGCAAGCGCCGCAGGTTGTGGTCTATAAAAAAGCAGTACCGAATCCCAAAATAAAATGTGAAGTCAAGGTAGACATAGTAAAATCTCTATCGACGTTCAATGGAAGCCACGACGAGTACGTTTCGTGGAGACAGACTGCATCAGATGAATATGAAGTATTCAAAAAATACGACGGCAGCGAAGCCCACTACGAGGCCGTTGTCATCATTAAAAACAAAATTTGTGGTCCCGCTCGGTCACTCCTCACGTTCCACAAGACCGTGCTGAATTTTGAGGCAATTCTAGCCAGACTAGATTGCACATACGCGGAGAAAACGTTCCTAAGAGTGATACGGCAATATTTGGATATGGTTCGGCAAGGAGATGCCGACCTTATGGCATACTATGACGAGGTCGAGAGGAAACTCACGCTCGTCACCAACAAAATTGTTATGTCACTTAACACAGACACAGAAACCATCCTAAATAAGGAGGTTAGGGATGACGCCCTTCATGCATTCATTGCAACGCGTCAATAATATAGACCAACCCCAGCAGGAGGAAACAGACTACGCCGCCTGAGGTTGCCACCATTGAGGAAGATAGTGACACTGCCGAGCTTAACGACGGTTGGCTGGCAGAACTGTAAAGATACTCATCGACACAGGGGCGGCAAAAAATTACGTCAAGCCCGTAAAGGAGCTAGGAAACGTAATGCGGGTTGAGACCCCTTTCACTGTGAGCTCTATTCACGGCTCCAGTGATGTTAAAAACAAGTGCATGATGCGCATTTTTGGACTAGATGTCCCATTTTTTCTCTTGGATACATTGAGCACGTTTGATGCTATAATAGGCTTCGATTCGCTAACGCGAGCAGAATTAGCATTGGACCTAGGCAACAGCGTAATAAAATACGCAAACGTCACTGAAAAGCTCAAATTTTTTGACTGTCAAAACGTCAATTTTACCAAAATCGATGACATAGTGGTACCAAGTTATTCTGAAAAGAATTAAGGTGTTTTCAACCTCTAACGAGGCGCTTACCTTTAGCAAATCGGTAATCGCTACCATTCTAACTACGAATGACGAACCTGTCTATTCCCCTATACTATGGGGGCAGCACACCTTGTGATCAAAGAAAACAAGGAGCTAGTGGAAAATGGCATAATTAGGCCGTCCAGATCCCCATACAACAGCCCTACCTGGGTTGTTGACAAGAAAGGGACTGACGATAAAGTCACCAAGAAGAAGCGATTTGTAATCGACTTCAGAAAGCTGAACGAGCGAACAGTCGCCGATCGCTACCCAATGCCAAGTATATCCATGATTCTAGCGAACTTGGGGAAAGCCAAATTCTTTACCACCCCAGACTTGAAGTCAGGGTATCATCAAATATACCTGGCTGAAAAGGACCGAGAAAAGACCTCGTTCTCAGTTAATGGAGGGAAGTACGAATTTTGCCGACTACCCTTCGGCCTAAAAAACGCAGGGAGTAATTTCCAAAGAGCCATCGACGATGTGCTGCGGGAAGAAATCGGTAAAATATGTTACGTCTATGTTGACGACGTTATCATCTTTTCCGAAAATGAAACGGAAAACGTCAAACATATTGACACAGTGCTTAAGCGCCTACTCGATGCCAACATGAGGGTGGTACGGGAAAAGACAAAGTTCTTTAAAAAGAGCGTAGAATTTTTAGGATTCATCGTTACTAGGGGAGGAACAAAAACAGACCTAGAAAAAGTTAGGGCAATAAAGGAGTTCCCCGAACCAAAAAATCTGTTTAGCCTCAGTTCCTTCCTAGGCCTGTCGAACTATTACAGAAGCTTTGTAAAAAATTTTGCCTCTATTGCTAGACCTCTTACCGCTATTCTGAAAGGGGAAAACGGAACGGTCAGCAAGATTATGTCGAAAAGAGTAGCTGTCAGGTTTAATAAAACCCATCGAAATGCATTCGACCACCTTCGTAACATCTTGGCATCTGAAGATGTCATATTGACATACCCTGATTTCAAATTACCGTTTGACTTAACCACCGACGCCTCAGCGAGTGGAATAGGCGCGGTACTATCCCAAAATAAAAGACCTATTTCCATGATTTCGCGCACACTTAAGGACTGAGAACTGAACTACACCGCCAACGAATGAGAATTGTTGGCGAAAGTCTGGGCAATAGGCTAACTCCAAAATTACCTATACGGTACCAAGGAGGTACGGATCTTTACGGACCACCAGCCTCTCACATATTGGTATTCGACAAAAACAGCAATGCTAAGATTAAGCGATGGAAAGCATTTATTGATGAGAACAACGGGAAAGTATTCTACACACCCAGAAAACAAAACCTGAAAGCTGACGCGCTATCTAGGCAACCCCTGAATAACTTAGAGGCTGTTGCTCAGTCCGATGCAGCCACGGTGCATTGTGAGCTTTCACTCTCATACACCATAGAAACCACAGACAAACCTCTGAACTGCTTCAGAAACCAAATAATTTTGGAGGAAGCAAGCCAACCGCTTCGGCGAGATTTTATAATCTTCGGAAATAGAACTCGCCATATCATTAACTTTAATAAAAAGGACTCGCTTGTCGTATCCGTTAAAAAGATCATCAACGCCAACGTTGTGAAGGCTATTCACTGTGATTTTCCTACCCTAGCTCGTATTCAACATGCCTTGAGGCAGGAATTTCCTGCTACAAAGTTTTGGCATTGTAAAACCTTCGTCAGCGACATTACCTATGCTAATGAACAGCTTAAGATCGCTAACATTGAGCACAATCGCGCCCATCGGTCTGCCCAGGAGAACGCAAAACAGATCCTCCAAAATTATTACTTCCCGAATATGTCTAAATTAGCTAGCGAAGTGGTCGCAAGATGCAGAGTCTGCAATAAAGCCAAATACGACCGTCATCCCAAGAAGCAGAAATTAGGAACTACGCCCATCCCTTCATACGTCGGGGAAAAGTTGCATATCGACATTTTTTCGACCGACAAAAAAATTTTCTTAATCTTTATTGACAAATTATCCAAATTCGCTATCGTACAGCCCTTAGTTTCTAGGGCAATAATAGATGTACGAGCTCCTATTCTCCAATTGGTAAACTTCTACCCTAACATCAAAACCATAAACTGCGACAACGAAGCCTCTTTCAACTCCGAAACAATCACATCATTGCTGAAAAACCAATACAGCATCTATGTTGTCAATGCGCCACCGCTACATAGTATCTCCAATGGCCAAATAGAGAGATTTCACAGTACCTTGGCGAAAATTGCCAGATGCCTCAAAATTGATAAAGGAATCGAGGATACTGTGGAACTGATATTGCGGTCTACGGTAGAATACAATAGGTCGCTACATTCAGTCACAGAGTTTAGGCCGGTGGAGGTCATCCATGCCAGCAGTGTCTCCAATGGCCAAATAGAGAGATTTCACAGTACCTTGGCGAAAATTGCCAGATGCCTCAAAATTGATAAAGGAATCGAGGATACTGTGGAACTGATATTGCGGTCTACGGTAGAATACAATAGGTCGCTACATTCAGTCACAGAGTTTAGGCCGGTGGAGGTCATCCATGCCAGCAGTGTCTCCAATGGCCAAATAGAGAGATTTCACAGTACCTTGGCGAAAATTGCCAGATGCCTCAAAATTGATAAAGGAATCGAGGATACTGTGGAACTCATATTGCGGTCTACGGTAGAATACAATAGGTCGCTACATTCGGTCACAGAGTTTAGGCCGGTGGAGGTCATCCATGCCAGCAGTGACGAGATAAAGCTGGCAATTAAACCCAAAATTTACAAGGCACAACTGTCTAACCTAGACAGGGTTAATCCTTCAAGGCAAACCCGAGTCTTCGAAGTTGGTGAAAAAGTACACCTTCGCAATAACAAAAGATTAGGGAACAAACTGACACCGCTTTATTTAGAAGAGCGTGTAGAAGCAGATCTGGGAACATCTGTTCTCATTAGGGGGAGGGTGGATCATACGGACAACATCAGATAGGCCTTTCATCTGCCACATTCGCCCTTATACTAAAAACCAATATTTACTATAATCTCTACAGGCTTGCCGTAATATCCATCATATTGCTGTCCACCGCAAGCGCGTGAATCACCGACTTCTCGCATCCAAAATACATCCCGATATTAAAGGGGAATGTTTCAGTTTGGCCTGGTTAGGCACTCGACAAATCTGTCCTAATTTTCTAGCATAATTGACTCTACGGTCAGAATGCTGGAACTGTTCCCACAATCCCACATGAGGAAGCTGCTGGAAGTTGACATCGAACATGCCCAGAACATTTTGGATGAGCTTAAGGTACACCATCGTATGGCCAAGAGCCTTGATTTTTAAAACTCAGTCCTTAAGGTCGTGGCGGGTACACCCGATGCGGATGACCCTAGTAGAATTAATATCAATCAAGCATCGCTTATCGAGGCTAATAATAGGCAGGTTATTATTAACACAGGAACCCAAAAACACATTAATTTGCTCACAGACACAGTAAATAGGATCCTCAAGGAGAAAAGAGACGGGCTTGTTGACTCAGGTCATTTGTTCGAAACACTCCTCGCCAGAAATAGAATGCTAATATCCGAAATCCAAAATTGTATGCTCACTATTACACTTGCTAAAAACAATATTATAAAACCTACCATTTTCAACCATAACGATCTAAAGGCTATCTTTGACGAGCAGCTCACTGAGGTCCCCATAGTTGGTCTCATGGATGTTTATAAAATTAAGATTTTCCAATCTAACGCCGTTGTCCACATTGTAGTACAGTTCCCTAAGGTTAAGTTTATTTGTAAGAAAATGCTGCTCTTCCCGGCCATACTGCAGCTGTAGCGGAATGTGATGACGGGATATTAGCGGTCTCCGATTGCGCCTCCACCAATTTGGCTACCTTCTGTAAGAGGGCCACCCACGACACCTGCGTCCGTCACTTGCACGCAGGCGGGACGGCTACCTGCCGCACTCGCCCTAGCAACCTGGAACCCATCATAGTCGTGGATGACGGGGTAATAATCATCAACGAAGAGCGGACGAGGATTATTATTGACAATGGGCCCACTACTACCATCAAAGGGGCCCATCTGATCACCTTCGAGAGTAAAACTATCATAAACGACACTGTCTACCTAAACCTCAACAACTCGGTTAATAAGAGTCCGGGGATAGCGGCATCACCCCTGCTGAATATCACGGGGCGCGACAATATGGTGAGCTTCCCGCTACTACAGCGGATGAACGAACATAACCTGCGCCTCATGCAGGAGCTCAGGGACGACGTGTCGGCCGGGGGATCTCCGAAGTTTTGGTTCGCCATGGCAGTCGCGGTTAGCCTTACATTGTGCGGCTTGATCCTATTGCAACAACGCTGGAGTAGGAAAAGAACATCTATCAAGTTGCATAATACCATCGACGAATTGGTAATCACCGAGGACGGCGACAAACTAAAGGGGGGAGTAGTTAACAACCAGCTCCCAGTATAAGCTAAACAGGGCAATTTTATATTTTATCATTCCATTTTTTATATATTATGTACAGGGTGCGGCAAGAAAACTTGCTGATTTTAGAAGGTTATACAAAAAAAAAGTAGTTGACATACCATTCCAATTTTTTTTTATTCTTATAACACAAATGTCGAAGTTTTCATTACACAGTTTTGAAGATTACATCGGACAAGTGATGGCCGTCGTTTTCAATGCACTGAGATACCCGATTTTCGAAGCTCAGCTGAACTCTCTCAAGCATATCGACGGGTATCTTTACGATTGCTTGCCGAATGTTATTCTCCGATGAGCTGGATGGGATTTTGTCACATTCCCGCTCTCCCTGAATGTTTTCACAGACGAAACAATCGACTGCCGGTCAGGAACGCGACCTGCAGGATGAATGTTGAGTTGGGTGGCAATTACGGAACGACCTTTGGAAAAGTAAGCCTCGCAGGCAAATGCGCTCTGCTCTTTCGTCCAATGCATGATGTCGACTGACTGCGGAGTAGACGAAACTTCAGGAAGTCCCCTAAAACATGAGACACTCCCCACCCTTACCCGATCACTCCCCGCCGCTTGGCGCCAAAAACAAAACCAAAACAGACGGACAGACGGTCATGGCTAGATCGACTCGGCTGTTGATCCTGATCAAGAATATATATACTTTATATAGTCGGAGGTGCCTCCTTCACTGCGTTGCAAACTTCTGACTGAAATTATATACCCTGCAAGGGTATAAAAATAGTAAACAAGAAAGGAAGCTAACTTAAGCACGCCGAAGTTTATATACCCTTGCAGATAAAAACTTCTATGACTTGGAATCCCAACAATATAAATTATATTTATTTGTGTTAAAAAACAATTAAGTAATACCTGCTTTCATTTCATTCACCTTCACATATTATATTTGCAGTTTTACAGTCACAGATGTGCATTTTTCTCCACATCTAACGATCGTTTGTATGGCACCTATATGATATAGTCGTCCGATTTTTATAAAATTTTACACAAATTTTCAGATTGATATAAAATGGCTATATCTCAACTTTGATGAAAATCTGTTGAAAACTGAAAATGTTATAATTTTTAATTGTCTTAATTTCTCGATCGTTCCTATGGGAGCTATATGATATAGTAGTCCGATTTCATAAAATTTTATACAAAATTGTAGAATATAGTAAAATGGCTATATCTCAAATTTGATTAAATTCTGTTGAAAATATACGAGTGAGAGTATATAGAAGACTAACTGCAAAGTTTCATTCAGATAGCTTCAAAACTGAGAGACTAGTTTGCGTAGAAACAGACGAACAGACGGACAGACGGACAGAAGGACAGACGGACATGGCTAGATCGACTCGGCTGTTGATCCTGATCAAGAATATATATACTTTATATGGTCGGAGGTGTCTCCTGCACTGCGTTGCAAACTTCTGACTGAAATTATATACCCTGCAAGGGTATAAAAATAACAAAAAAAACATTCCAATTCGTATGTTGTCAATTAATTCTTTGCAAAATGCAAAGACGTTATAGTTTAATAAGGATAACTTAAAAACTATAATAGCTGCGGCGTTAATATTTTATGTGGAGTCCGTTTGCATCTATTACAGCATGGAGGCGTCGCGACATTGGCATTATTAGCCCCTTCAAGTCGTAATATTCTGGAATTTTCTCCCATTTCTCGTGTATTACTTTAATTAAACCCTTTTTATTTGTTGGAGTCCGTTTAGTCACTTTCTTTTCCAAAAAATCCCGAACATTTTCTATTTATTGCTGCGATTTGAGCTTGGGTTCGTTTTCCTGGTGCAGTTAATATTTATTTATTTTTGGACAAGTTTCGTCATGCAGACCAAATTTCTCCGCGCTTCTGGTCAATTCATTTTTAAGGATTTCCTAATAAAACTATTTCGTCATTATATCATTAAAAATCCCCAGCTCACCAACGCCTTTGGATGATATGCACCCCCTTATCATCACAGAAAACTTGCCAAATTTGAATGTTGGTATGATATTTTTCGGCTGGACACCTGTGTTTGGTTTCCTCCAAACTTTATTGGGTCAGCCATGAGTGTATAGCATTATTTTAGTCTCGTCACAAAAAAAAAACTTCATCCCCATACTCAGGAGCCTGGTTAACGAGGCCGATAGAGAAATAAAATCGCCTTTCAATATTTATAGCTGAAAGCATTGATTTCTTCCTGGCTATGCGTGAGGAGTATTTGTGGAGATTTAGGACTTTCCTCACAGTCTCATGGCAACCTGTTTTTCTGCAATAATTTTGTATGTCCAAAGCCAACTTTTTGAGGGTTGTTGGCGGGTTTTTTTCAATTTGTTTCAAAATTTTAGAATGGTCGCGTCTGGAGAGCTATGGTAATCTGCCTGTAGAATTGTACATGTGAAGTCTATTTTTCTTTTCAGCCCGTTTAATAATATTATACATTGTTCTTAACTTAATATGAAACATTTCTGAATGTTCGGACGCTGATTACCCTTTGTAATGGTTAAAGTAAACCAATTGTATGGTATTATCGTCAATTCGTTTGCCGGGCATGATTATACCGTTGAAGGGTATTATAATTTCAGTCAGAAGTTTGCAACGCAGTGAAGCAGGCACCTCCGACTATATAATGTATATATAGTGACATATTCACAAAAAAAAGAACCTCGAGTGAAAAATAAATTAAATTTTATAATTCAGTTCTCGAACAATAATTACGCAAAACATTTTAAAACACTTCAACTTGGATTATAATTCCAATTCGGTTGTCCAACAAAAAGTGGAAGAACAAAACAAAACAAAAACACAATAAGTCCAACGGCACCTAACAGTTAATAAAAACAAATAAATTTTAAGAAAATTAATTTAAACAAACACTTCAACTTTAACTTTCAACTAAGCGACAACAACCTTGCTGAAGCTCGTCGGCAACTAAAAGACATCATGCCATTTAAGGGTGATCCAGAAACTCTCTACACTTTCGTCAGCAGAGTGGACTATGTAATTTCACTCTACCAAACTAATGATGTGCGACAACAGAGGATTCTTCTTGGAGCCATCGAAAGAAACTTGGACGGACACGTAACACGATCATTGGGCCTTCCGAACATTGAAGATTGGCCTACCCTTAGATCGAGACTAGTTGCAGAATTTAAACCCCAAACACCGAACTACAAACTACTGGAGAACTTCAGGGAGACACCTTACAAGGGAAATCTGAGAGCATTCTGCGAAGAAGCAGAAAGACGACGTCAAGTACTAATTTCGAAATTGCATCTAGAAGGTAACCAGCCAGATTTTCTTATTTATATTCAGGCGATTAAAGATTCCATTAAAATATTCATCAGAAAATTACCAATACAATTATTCACTATTTTGGCTCATCATGACTTTGAAGACTTAAGATCATTAATCACTATCGCACAAAATGAGGGAATATATGAAGAACATGTTAATTTTGAATTAAATAAAATTCCAGAAAATCGTAATAAAAACTCAAACCCTAATCAGAATTCTAAACCACACAAATTCAATACAAATACACAAACCCAATATCGACCAAGTTACCCACAATATTCTCAACCATTCCAACCTAATTTTAATCAATACACGCAATCATTTAGACCCACCTATACACAACAGATACCTTACAACCAAACTATGTGGCCAAATCATTTCGGACCCAACCAATACATGAACACACAACCATTTACTCACAAAAATCCTTTTCCACAATATTCAAATAAAATTCAAAATCCTCAAACAGCACATTTTAAAGGAAATACATACCCTCAACAACAAAAACCCTCTACATCTAAAAATACTAACTTCCCGGTTACCAAACGACTAAGACCATCGGACAGTGAACAAACCAAAATGTCTATTGACGAATTAAGATTTCAAGACGCACGAATACGAAGAAATACAACCTAATTATTATGAACAACAATATTATGACCACAATCAATACCATAGGTTGATTAATAAACAACAACAGGTCCAATACACCCAAAATAAAGATGAACAAAATCTAAATAGATCAGAACCAAACGAAAATTTTCGGTTAACAGCCCCGGACAACACCAATACATAGAAATAGCATACAAAGGTTGCACATACAATTGCCTTATAGACACAGGATCCACAATAAATATGATCAATAAAAATATATTTAGTCTTCCTATTCAAAATACTATATGCGAAGTTTTGACATCAAATGGCCCTATTACATTGAACAATTTAATTATGTTACCCAGCAATAGTATTTTTAAAACAACTGAACCATTTTATGTACACAATTTTTGTAATAATTATGATATACTAATTGGCAGAAAATTGTTGAAAAATGCACAATCAATTATAAATTACAAAAATAGCACAGTTACCCTTTTTGATAAAACAAATAAATTAATAACTTCAAAATCAGAAAAGAACCACAATTTTTATATCCAAAAGCCAATAGAACCAATTAAAAATTCACCTCAGGAATCAACAAAAAAAATTGATTTTGGATTGTTTCGATTAGGTCACTTGAATCAGAAGGAAACTTCAAGGTTGAAAAGTTTATTAAATAAATTAAAAAATCTTCAATATGAAGAAGCAGACAATCTAACATTTACAAATACCATTAAACACGTACTAAATACAACACATAACCCCCCAATTTATTCAAAACAGTACCCACTTGCTCAAGCGCACGAAATTGAAGTCGATAACCAAGTACAGGAAATTCTTAATCAGGGATTAATAAGGGAAAGTAATTCACCATACAATAGTCCTACCTGGGTAGTACCCAAAAAACCTGATGCATCTGGAGAAATTAAGTATAGAGTAGTAATTGATTATAGAAAGCTAAATGAAATAAATTCCCGACAGATACCCAATACCAAACATGGACGAAATCCTTGGTAAACTAGGTAAATGCCAATATTTTACAACTATCGATTTGGCAAAGGGAAATGGAACTCAGAATCAATACCTAAAACTGCATTCTCCACCAAAAGCGGTCATTACGAATACCTTCGAATGCCATTTGGCCTTAGAAATGCACCTGCTACTTTTCAAAGGTGTATGAATAATATCCTTCGACCGTTGCTCAATAAACACTGTTTAGTGTATTTAGATGATATCATAATTTTTTCCACATCCCTTACCGAACATTTAAATTCATTACAGCTAGTTTTTTCCAAACTTTCAGAAGCAAATTTAAAGTTACAGTTAGACAAATGTGAATTCTTAAAAAAGGAAGCTAGTTTTCTTGGCCACATCGTAACCCCCAATGGTATAAAACCAAACCCCCTTAAAGTTAAAGCCATAGTTTCATATCCAATTCCAACAAAAGTAAAAGAGATTAGAGCTTTCCTTGGATTAACCGGTTATTATCGTAAATTTATCCCAAACTACGCAGACATAGCAAAACCAATGACCAAATGTTTAAAAAAAGGAGCAAAAATAGATACACAAAATATCGATTACATAGAAGCATTCAAAAAACTTAAAAAATTAATAATTAGAGAACCAATTCTCCAATTTCCCGATTTCGAAAAAAATTCACTTTAACCACAGATGCCTAGCCTAGCCCTTGGAGCCGTACTTTCTCAAAATGGTCATCCTATATCCTTTATTAGCAGAACACTTAATGAACATGAATTAAATTACAGTGCTATCGAAAAGGAATTACTTGCCATTGTTTGGGCCACTAAAACTTTTCGACATTATTTACTAGGACGACATTTTCTCATTGCTGGTGACCATCAACCTCTTAGATGGCTGCATACTTTAAGAGAACCAAATGCCAAGTTACAAAGATGGAAAGCCAAGTTAAACGAATACCAATTTAAAATCGACTATATTAAAGGGAAAGAAAATTCAGTTGCCGATGCATTATCAAGAATTAAAATTGATGAAAATCACCATAGTGAAGTTACTCAACATAGTGCAGAAGAAGATAATAGTAACCTAATTCATTTAACAGAAAAACCAATAAACTATTTCAAAAAACAAATAATTTTCATTAAATCCGATAACAATAAAGTAGAGCATTCAACAATATTCGGTAACACCATTACAACAATCCAATATAATGTAATGACACTCGACAAGGCCAAACAAATTTTACTTGATCATTTTATTCATAAAAACATTACCATTCATATTGAAAGCGATGTAGATTTTGAAATCATTCAAAGAGCACACAGAGAAATTATTAAGTTAATAAAGTAATTCGCAGCCTCCACTTATTAAAGAATGTTTGTTCATACGCCGAAATCAAAGAAATTTTACTTCAATCACATGAAAAACTTTTACATTCAGGTATACAGAAAATGACTAAATTATTCAAGGAAAATCCCTTTTTTCCAAATATCCAACTATTAATTCAGAATATAATAAATGAATGCAACATATGCAATTTGGCTAAAACAGAACACAGAAATACCAAAATGCCTCTTAAAATCACACCCAACCCTGAACATTGTCGAGACAAATTTGTGATAGATATTTATTCATCTGAGGGAAAACATTACATCAGTTGCATTGACATTTATTCAAAATTCGCTACACTTGAACATATTAAATCAAAGGATTAGATAGAATACAGGAACGCACTAATGCGCATTTTTAATCAGTTAGGTAAACCCAAAGTACTAAAGGCCGACAGAGACGGAGCTTTCACCAGCTTGACTCTAAAGCGATGAGTAGTATAGAAACGGGATTTTCGGGACCTTTGATGTCGGCAAAAGGGGTAATAAAAATGCAATTAACGGGTTAGCTGTCAAAACATTTAATTGCTTTGAGTAATAAAAATGCAATTAATGAGGGTTAGCTGTCAACCTGTCAATGGATGGGGGTAATAAAGATGCAATTAATTAGGGTCAGTGTATGTAAAAGGACACTTGTGAACAAGTGTTCAAGCGCCCCAACAAGGATGTGGATACGAGTGCGAAAGGGAGGGGAGCGATCCCGGAGCGCACTGTACGTTCCCACGACCCTCACATAAAGAAAGGGACGGGGGAGGCAATTGAAAAGGTCGCACCGCAGCGATCCTGGGCCGCATCGATCCCGTTCACGCACGTGGACGTTGACCCACAATCCACACTTAAAAAAGGGATGGGGGTGGAATGGAAGAAGGGTGCTAACGGAAAATTCAACGCCCACGCTCTGCTCGATCCCGTTTACGCACGTGGACGTTCACCCACGATCCTCACTTAAAAAAGGTCATTTGTTTTCCCATAGAAGGAGAGAAACACACAATTCCCTCCTCGAAAAAGGATGAGAGGAAGGGGTTTTCCCACACTCATTGCATCTGGAGTTGTTCGAATGTGTGTGATGACATATACAATTAGCTTATCTAAATAGGGGTGGCGGGTGAAAGGGATACACTTGTAACGGTTTCTCAGTGAAGGCGGAGCTGGCTTCAAAAAGGATGGAAAGGGTCAGAAAATGTCAAGTGTTTGCTTTACATTTTCTGATTTTCGTGGGTCCGCGTATGGACTAGTTGAGTACTAAGAATCACGTCTAGTTGGCGGTTTGATCTATCCAGAGTGAAAAAATTAAATACATTTTTAAAAGTTTATTCAAAATTAATAAAGTTTATACAAAATTTATAAAGTGCAAACGTGCAAAAGTGCAAAAGTGCAAAAGTGCAAAAGGGCAAAAGTGCAAAAGTGCAAAACTACGAAACTACAAAAGTGTAACAAAACAGAAAAACAAAAATAAATAAAATTTATTTAAATAAAAACCAAAAACAAAAAACAATCAACAAAAAACAAAATCATCTTCATCTTCATCTTCATCTTCATCTTCATCTTCATCTTCATCTTCATCTTCATCTTCATCTTCATCTTCATCTTCATCTTCATCTTCATCTTCATCTTCATCTTCATTTTCATCTTCATCTTCATCTTCATCTTCATCTTCATCTTCATCTTCATCTTCATCTTCATCTTCATCTTCATCTTCATCTTCATCTTCATCTTCATCTTCATCTTCATCTTCATCTTCATCTTCATCTTCATCTTCATCTTCATCTTCATCTTCATCTTCATCTTCATCTTCATCTTCATCTTCATCTTCATCTTCATCTTCATCTTCATCTTCATCTTCATCTTCATCTTCATCTTCATCTTCATCTTCATCTTCATCTTCATCTTCATCTTCATCTTCATCTTCATCTTCATCTTCATCTTCATCTTCATCTTCATCTTCATCTTCATCTTCATCTTCATCTTCATCTTCATCTTCATCTTCATCTTCATCTTCATCTTCATCTTCATCTTCATCTTCATCTTCATCTTCATCTTCATCTTCATCTTCATCTTCATCTTCATCTTCATCTTCATCTTCATCTTCATCTTCATCTTCATCTTCATCTTCATCTTCATCTTCATCTTCATCTTCATCTTCATCTTCATCTTCATCTTCATCTTCATCTTCATCTTCATCTTCATCTTCATCTTCATCTTCATCTTCATCTTCATCTTCATCTTCATCTTCATCTTCATCTTCATCTTCATCTTCATCTTCATCTTCATCTTCATCTTCATCTTCATCTTCATCTTCATCTTCATCTTCATCTTCATCTTCATCTTCATCTTCATCTTCATCTTCATCTTCATCTTCATCTTCATCTTCATCTTCATCTTCATCTTCATCTTCATCTTCATCTTCATCTTCATCTTCATCTTCATCTTCATCTTCATCTTCATCTTCATCTTCATCTTCATCTTCATCTTCATCTTCATCTTCATCTTCATCTTCATCTTCATCTTCATCTTCATCTTCATCTTCATCTTCATCTTCATCTTCATCTTCATCTTCATCTTCATCTTCATCTTCATCTTCATCTTCATCTTCATCTTCATCTTCATCTTCATCTTCATCTTCATCTTCATCTTCATCTTCATCTTCATCTTCATCTTCATCTTCATCTTCATCTTCATCTTCATCTTCATCTTCATCTTCATCTTCATCTTCATCTTCATCTTCATCTTCATCTTCATCTTCATCTTCATCTTCATCTTCATCTTCATCTTCATCTTCATCTTCATCTTCATCTTCATCTTCATCTTCATCTTCATCTTCATCTTCATCTTCATCTTCATCTTCATCTTCATCTTCATCTTCATCTTCATCTTCATCTTCATCTTCATCTTCATCTTCATCTTCATCTTCATCTTCATCTTCATCTTCATCTTCATCTTCATCTTCATCTTCATCTTCATCTTCATCTTCATCTTCATCTTCATCTTCATCTTCATCTTCATCTTCATCTTCATCTTCATCTTCATCTTCATCTTCATCTTCATCTTCATCTTCATCTTCATCTTCATCTTCATCTTCATCTTCATCTTCATCTTCATCTTCATCTTCATCTTCATCTTCATCTTCATCTTCATCTTCATCTTCATCTTCATCTTCATCTTCATCTTCATCTTCATCTTCATCTTCATCTTCATCTTCATCTTCATCTTCATCTTCATCTTCATCTTCATCTTCATCTTCATCTTCATCTTCATCTTCATCTTCATCTTCATCTTCATCTTCATCTTCATCTTCATCTTCATCTTCATCTTCATCTTCATCTTCATCTTCATCTTCATCTTCATCTTCATCTTCATCTTCATCTTCATCTTCATCTTCATCTTCATCTTCATCTTCATCTTCATCTTCATCTTCATCTTCATCTTCATCTTCATCTTCATCTTCATCTTCATCTTCATCTTCATCTTCATCTTCATCTTCATCTTCATCTTCATCTTCATCTTCATCTTCATCTTCATCTTCATCTTCATCTTCATCTTCATCTTCATCTTCATCTTCATCTTCATCTTCATCTTCATCTTCATCTTCATCTTCATCTTCATCTTCATCTTCATCTTCATCTTCATCTTCATCTTCATCTTCATCTTCATCTTCATCTTCATCTTCATCTTCATCTTCATCTTCATCTTCATCTTCATCTTCATCTTCATCTTCATCTTCATCTTCATCTTCATCTTCATCTTCATCTTCATCTTCATCTTCATCTTCATCTTCATCTTCATCTTCATCTTCATCTTCATCTTCATCTTCATCTTCATCTTCATCTTCATCTTCATCTTCATCTTCATCTTCATCTTCATCTTCATCTTCATCTTCATCTTCATCTTCATCTTCATCTTCATCTTCATCTTCATCTTCATCTTCATCTTCATCTTCATCTTCATCTTCATCTTCATCTTCATCTTCATCTTCATCTTCATCTTCATCTTCATCTTCATCTTCATCTTCATCTTCATCTTCATCTTCATCTTCATCTTCATCTTCATCTTCATCTTCATCTTCATCTTCATCTTCATCTTCATCTTCATCTTCATCTTCATCTTCATCTTCATCTTCATCTTCATCTTCATCTTCATCTTCATCTTCATCTTCATCTTCATCTTCATCTTCATCTTCATCTTCATCTTCATCTTCATCTTCATCTTCATCTTCATCTTCATCTTCATCTTCATCTTCATCTTCATCTTCATCTTCATCTTCATCTTCATCTTCATCTTCATCTTCATCTTCATCTTCATCTTCATCTTCATCTTCATCTTCATCTTCATCTTCATCTTCATCTTCATCTTCATCTTCATCTTCATCTTCATCTTCATCTTCATCTTCATCTTCATCTTCATCTTCATCTTCATCTTCATCTTCATCTTCATCTTCATCTTCATCTTCATCTTCATCTTCATCTTCATCTTCATCTTCATCTTCATCTTCATCTTCATCTTCATCTTCATCTTCATCTTCATCTTCATCTTCATCTTCATCTTCATCTTCATCTTCATCTTCATCTTCATCTTCATCTTCATCTTCATCTTCATCTTCATCTTCATCTTCATCTTCATCTTCATCTTCATCTTCATCTTCATCTTCATCTTCATCTTCATCTTCATCTTCATCTTCATCTTCATCTTCATCTTCATCTTCATCTTCATCTTCATCTTCATCTTCATCTTCATCTTCATCTTCATCTTCATCTTCATCTTCATCTTCATCTTCATCTTCATCTTCATCTTCATCTTCATCTTCATCTTCATCTTCATCTTCATCTTCATCTTCATCTTCATCTTCATCTTCATCTTCATCTTCATCTTCATCTTCATCTTCATCTTCATCTTCATCTTCATCTTCATCTTCATCTTCATCTTCATCTTCATCTTCATCTTCATCTTCATCTTCATCTTCATCTTCATCTTCATCTTCATCTTCATCTTCATCTTCATCTTCATCTTCATCTTCATCTTCATCTTCATCTTCATCTTCATCTTCATCTTCATCTTCATCTTCATCTTCATCTTCATCTTCATCTTCATCTTCATCTTCATCTTCATCTTCATCTTCATCTTCATCTTCATCTTCATCTTCATCTTCATCTTCATCTTCATCTTCATCTTCATCTTCATCTTCATCTTCATCTTCATCTTCATCTTCATCTTCATCTTCATCTTCATCTTCATCTTCATCTTCATCTTCATCTTCATCTTCATCTTCATCTTCATCTTCATCTTCATCTTCATCTTCATCTTCATCTTCATCTTCATCTTCATCTTCATCTTCATCTTCATCTTCATCTTCATCTTCATCTTCATCTTCATCTTCATCTTCATCTTCATCTTCATCTTCATCTTCATCTTCATCTTCATCTTCATCTTCATCTTCATCTTCATCTTCATCTTCATCTTCATCTTCATCTTCATCTTCATCTTCATCTTCATCTTCATCTTCATCTTCATCTTCATCTTCATCTTCATCTTCATCTTCATCTTCATCTTCATCTTCATCTTCATCTTCATCTTCATCTTCATCTTCATCTTCATCTTCATCTTCATCTTCATCTTCATCTTCATCTTCATCTTCATCTTCATCTTCATCTTCATCTTCATCTTCATCTTCATCTTCATCTTCATCTTCATCTTCATCTTCATCTTCATCTTCATCTTCATCTTCATCTTCATCTTCATCTTCATCTTCATCTTCATCTTCATCTTCATCTTCATCTTCATCTTCATCTTCATCTTCATCTTCATCTTCATCTTCATCTTCATCTTCATTTCTATGTGTATAATATATTATCATGAACAATTATAATGATAGTATTAAAAATAAATATTCTTTAAATATAAAACGCGAATGAAATTATAATTGCATATCGAATAAATAGTTTGAGTTGCAATAACATTTTAATAAATTTTTTGCCTAGTCGGATATATCCTTCATACCCTGTTTCCAATGGAAGCAGGACACTCGGACACAAGTTAGCCAAACGGGACTTTGTGAAACGAAACGAACAATAAGAGAAAAAAACGGACTTGAGGATCCGTTTTTCCGGACCGTTGTTGGTTTTGTTGTTGGAGGCACGGCCCTTTTTTTTCCTTTCCTTTTTTCGTGTTTTCACTTGCAGTTAAACAGTGAGATAAGTAAGAAGTGTGCGCAGGCCAAAAAAAAAAATTAAACATATACATATACATATTCTGTTCAGTTTTCAATAATTGAAATTATATATCAGGTGAGTTTTTATTTAAAGATTTAAAAAAGTTTACTTTCGTATCAATTCTGTCTTCTATTTTGTGTACATCTTCCCCTCCTCCCACTTCGTGTCTGCATGCAGCTATTGTACTTAGAGTACAACATCGATGGTGCGAAGTGTAAGATAAGGCTTCGAGACCATAAGAAGTTATACTCAGCACTTTTAGGTAATTATGTATTTTTTTTTTTAGATTTTGATTTCGATTTATTTTCCATATTTTCCTTTTTCAGATGCAATAAGTCAAGTTGATGCAACGGAAACAGCTACCAAACTGTTGACTAAAAGCCTTCGTTGCGCAAAAAATTTGGAGGCACAACACAAAAAAAGGAAAAGGGATGATGGTGTTTTAGAATGCGGTCCGAGCGTTTTTCAGTACCTCAATACTTAATTTGTCATGTTTATTATTATTATTATTATTATTATAATTTATATTATTATTTTTAATTTATTTTGTATTATTATTATAAGAACTATTTTTAATTTAAATATTTTTATTATGTAATGTATAATTTTAATTTTATTATGTTACTTTTTAATAGAATATGAAAAAAGTGAATAAATTGAAATATGAAATCCCTTAATTATGTTTTGTAATTGATTTATTGTTGATGATTCATTGATGAATTGTTGATGAATTGATGATGAAACATCGATGTTTCATCGATGTGTCATCAACAAAACATCGATGAATTGATGATGAAACATCGATGAATTTATGATGAAACATCGATGAATTGATGATGAAACATCGATGAATTGATGATGAAACATCGATGAATTGATGATCAAATATCGATGAATTGATGATCAAACATCGATGAATTGTTGATGATGATGATGTCATCAACAAAACATCGATGAATGACGAAACATCGATAATTTGTTGATGAAACATCGATGAATTGATGATGAATTGTTGATGAAACATCGATGAATTTCTGATGAATCATCGATTTATTTTTGATGACGTTGTTGATGAAACATCGATGAATCATCGATTTATTGTTGATGAATTTCTATTGATGACAGCCTAGGACATGCCCGTGTTAAATTCATCAACAGCACCCCCTTGACTGTTGATGAAACGTTGATGAATTACTGATGACAGATACTGCAGGGTATTCTTTGATTACTAATACATGCAAACGCATTCTATTTTTAGATTTTTTACGCTCTCAACTTTGTGAGAGCAAGGAGAGTACCACTGTCGTTTGAATCAAAAAATTAGTCTCATATTGCAAAACGAATGTATGGTCGTGAGGCATCTTGTAAACTTTATAGTCTTTGGTGCTGGTTAAGTCAGCTCAATATTCCATGTACCAAGTAGAAATACTAGATCCAATATTCCTTTAGTGTTTCACCACTGTAGAACCTATTTTCAATTACATGAACCTTTTAGAGTATTGTGTGCAAATTTTAATGATTTTTACACATTAATCTCTAATGTAGATAGCTTTCAAAAACTAAAAACTTGAATTCTAACCCACTTAGTACACATGCAGGCAAGCAATTTATCTGGACGCCAGTAGTTAGTTTCCTCGTCCTCTTTTCTATATTTCTTATCGCGCCTACTAACACTTAACCCAACAGGCACGTGCCACCTGTATGTACTGTCCGTAGTGCATCAACGTCCATTAAACTTTTTCGCCTGTTTGGCGAAGAATATCGCTTTCGCTTTCCCATGGACGTCATTAGCCCTTTCCGGTGTGCTCTCGCTCACGTCACGTGAACAATCGGGCTTCGCCTTCGGGGTTTGGAACGCCTCTGGCTGTGCTTGCTTGTACTTTTAAAATTCCGCTATCATCAAAAAAGCTCAAAGTCATCGATCTCTGACCTCGGTCCAGCCACTAGCCCTGACATTGAGAGGGGTTTAGCCTCAACCACTAGGTTCGAAGCACGGCGTTGGGTACTCACATTTTATTTATGAACGCCCGCTATGCTCGACCTGGCGAGCGCAGCGGGCCAGAGGGGTTTTGAAGAAGTCGACCGTGGCTTCACCCGTAAGCCACAGCAAGGCCACTTACGACTCAGGGTTGCTCGGCCCTGGGAAGGCACCGTTCAGACACCGCTGGAATTACCCCTCAGCTGAGAACCTGAAAGCCAGAGAGTACGGATCGGAGGACACGCCTGATTTGAGGGGAGGCATATTAAAGACTTGCCCAGGATCGCCCAAATACAATAGGTCACCATCCCCAACTAAACTCGGTCGGAAACCTGCTTCCAGCCGCTCTCTTTTTTTTTTTCTTCACGCGCGAATCCCACGCTCACCTCCCGCCGAACCGACGTACGGCACTGCTACGTACAAGATAGACGCGAGAAAAGGAAAATATATAATAGAACGAGGAAAATTAGGATACACTCCGAGCTAATTCTAAAAGTAATAAAAAGTTTTTAATTTAGAGAGGCTTTCAATGTCATCGACATTTTTAAAGCGGCGATTGTATCGGTACATAAACCCTGAGGGGTTCATGTACTTTAAACTCTATCTTACAGTGATGTACTACAAGAGCAAAATAACTTCTAGATGTTAGTCGAGGAACATGAAAATTGCGCTGACCAAGCAGACAGGGGCTCTCCAGGTAACGTATAAGTAAGCAAACAGGGGATTGACTCGGTAAAATGCCATCAGTTTGTATTTAGAGCTGTTGAGAAGTAAAGAGTAAACGTGACAACACGAATGAAAATTGTTAAGATCCAAGAGTCGAACGTGTTTTTCTCTCGCTCTACCCTCGCTTAAAGTTCTCACCGTGAATATTTATTCTATAAAGCCCAAATTTTTGGCAAATGATCAGTGTTTTGGCTATTCTTTATTTACCCACAATATCTGGATCATCTCATTTAAGTCAGTGACTTTAATTTCCGAAAACATCATCGGCGAAAAATATTCTTTCGCCCTTGTTTTCTGCGCCGTGTGTTTATCGCTTATTGCTGCTCTGGTCTCAGTGTTGTTGTTGCTGCAAGTGATCTGCAAGCCGCGAACAATCACACAATCTCATACTTTCTTGAGCTGAGATAAAAGCTTACATCTTTCTCTCGCACTGTTTTTGTTTTGATCGGTTCCGTCGCCACTCAAGTCAATTTCCTTTTTATTACTTGCGCGTTGCTTCATACGACTTATTATTATTTTGAACATAATGTCAACTTGCTGTGCCACGGATTGCCCACATAGCCGCAAAATTACTTCGCGGCAGGCCACCGTTTATTGTTGGCTGTGCACTAATGCCGCACACCCTGGCTGCGCCGATCTTGGGCATGTTGGCCCGCGCATCGCCGACCGCATACGAGATCACGCTGGCTTGGATTGGACGTGCCCGAGCTGCCTTCATATTAAATCCGAAATGCGGATTTTTATGAGACAAACTCATTTAGAGTTTCAATCTTTGGCGGCTGGGTTCAAGGATTTGGCAAGCCGTTTCCAAAAAACGGAATCTTTTTTAAATCCATGAAACTGATAAGTGTCACGCCAAATAACAACACGGGACATATTCCTAATAATTTTTTGCCTGTTGCAGACCCTGCGAGCCCTCATTTGCTGTTTAGCCCACGCAACCCACCAAATGGTCATACCACGGGTGTTGCTGATGACTCAGCCGCCGATGTCGCCGCGTCGGGTCAAGCAGCGAATGCTTCCCCTTGTCCTGGACTAGCTGATATCGTCGCATCTCCAACCATGCAGCCAGTCAACATGGATCTGGCGTCTACGTCGCATGCTGCCGCAGCAAACAAAGCCCTGCCGGCCTCAAACCATCTGAAGAATGCTCACTCTGCGATTGGCCCGGCGGTCATCATCGCATCTCCTCTGACTTCTAGTCCCAGAGTTCAACTTTCAACTATCTCTGGTGTCGCCCCAAGGAGTCCGGCGCCTCTTGCCGGCGTTGCCCCAAAAAGGCTAGTTTTTGTCTCTCGCCTCAATCCAGATGCAACCGCGAAAGATGTCGCGATCCACTTGAGCAACAAATTGAATGTTCCTTTAACTGAATTCTCTGTCTCAAAATTCAATTTTAAGCAGAAACGAGATATTTCCTCTTTTAAAATTGCACTTTCCGACACGTTATATAGTAAGGTTCTTGATGCTTCCGTATGGCCCGTATATGCTATTGTTCACGAATTTCTTTACAAGAGCAACCCACGGGCTGGAGTGCCTCTGACTCCCTCAACCAGGCCTCCAAAAAACTAACTAACTCGTTTTCTTTGCACTATCAGAATGCTCGTAGTTTGTTAGGGAAACTTAGCAAGCTGCACGCTAATAGTGCCTCCTTCGATGCCAACGTTATTTCTTTCACCGAAACGTGGCTTAACTCCTCTGTTTCCGATTGCGAATTATTCGCTGGCAACTATATTGTCTGTAGGCGTGACCGTCAAATGCGTACTGGCGGCGGCGTTCTTATTGCCGTGAAATCTGACCTTATTTCTGAACTGGTTCCCACAACCTACTCAGATAATATTTTGGAGTTTGTTGCGGTTCGTGTTCAAGTTCACGACTATTCTCTCTATGTATCATGCTCTTACATCCCACCCCGGTCTGACGCTACTATTTATCTACAGCACCTGTCCTTAATCCAGGGAATTCACTTAACTCTGGGTGTTAATGACCATTTAATAGCTATGGGCGATTTTAACCTTCCTTCCATATCTTGGTTGCCATCACCAGACACCAATTTTCTGGTTCCTACTGCAGCTCATGACTTAGTCCAAGGTCTTATTGACCTTTCTTTGGGCCAATTGAACTACGTCAAGAACTGTAGTGATAAAATCTTGGACCTTATCTTTGCGTCCGAGTTCGCCAACGCCCTTGTCTCAAGAATTGACCCTATCTCCTATCCTGAAGATGCTTATCATCCCACTCTGGAGATAATTCTTGAAGCGTCGTCTCCTTTACTTCCTAGTCCAGAAGTTGAACCGACAACTTTTCGCTGCTTCCGCAGAGCTAATTTCAATGGCATTTATCCTATTTATCCCTAGCTGATTGGACTTTTTTGGATTCTCTAGACGACCCCAATAACATGGTTATGCGCTTTAACGATATTTTATATTCTGCCTTTGACATTTATGTCCCATCCTTTCCTTCACCTGACGCGTCTTACAAGCCCCCATGGTTTTCTCGTCGACTATCTTACCTTAAAAACTTGAAATCGAGGCTTCACAAGAAATTCACTAGGACTGGGTCACAGGTGGACCTTTCTATGTACTTGACAGCTCGCACAAAATTCTTAGCCCACAATTCTGTATGCTACAGAAACCACCTAAATCGGTGTAGGGATGAGTTCCAGGCTAATCCTAAGCAATTTTACGCGTTTGTAAATTCAAAACGAAGATCCCAAAATTTTCCTTCTTGTCTTCATCTCAATACTGAGTCCGCGTCTAACGAGCCTGATATAGCGAACCTGTTCGCAAAATTTTTCCAGTCTACGTACTCATCCATTGGCTACAAGACAACCTCTTCGTATCCTTATTCTCTTCCTCTTTCTAATTCCATTTTAATGCCCGCTATTTGCGAAGACGATGTTTTTCAGAACCTCAAGACACTAAAACCTTCCTTTTCTTCTGGTCCTGATCGCGTTCCTAGCTGTGTTTTGAGACACTGTGCTGGTGCTTTATGCCGACCTCTGTCAATTCTTTTTCAGATGTCGCTTCGTCTTTCATTTTTCCCAGAAAGTTGGAAGGAATCTTTCATCATTCCTCTCCATAAAAAGGGCTTTAAATCTAATATCGAAAACTACAGAGGTATTGCAAAGCTTAGTGCTATTCCAAAGTTATTCGAACTTCTGATTACTGCGCAGCTGCAGCACCAATGTCGGTCAATTATGTCCCCCTCTCAGCACGGCTTTATGAAAAACAGATCAACGTCTACAAACCTTCTAGAATTTTGTGCTGTCATTAGAAACGGTTTCAAATTAAATTTTCAAACAGACGTTATCTTCACTGATTTCAGCAAGGCTTTTGACTCGGTAAATCACCTACTATTACTTAGAAAACTTACGCTTCTAGGTTTCCCTGCTTTATTGACTAACTGGATTGCAACATATTTATCCAACCGTAGTCAACGTGTTGCCTTTAAGCGCTCTCTCTCAAACCGGGTTTTTGTTTCTTCTGGCGTTCCTCAAGGGAGCCACCTTGGGCCACTTCTGTTCGGCCTCTTTATCAATGACTTGCCTGAAGTGGTTCTACACTTATCACATATCTTTCATCTTTCCAAGTGAACGGACGTGTTTAATTCCAAGAGTGCTGAGATCGAGCGCTAGAAAAGATTCGGTATCCGAATGTGCAGCGGGAGTGCCCGTACCGCCGTTGATTTCTGTTCTATCGCCTGGGGGGTCGCAAATATTGACCCCTCAAAGTCCCGTTCACATAAATATATCTACCCAGGGTGTTAGGCCCGGAATACCGGCCGACAATGGCACGGCAGATAACCAATCTGCCTTGCCAAAAGCCCTTATAGCTGTTCCACCAACGAGACATATTTTTGTCTCGCGGCTCTCCCCTGACCAAACATCGGAAGATGTTCTCGCCTTTATACAAGGCAAAACCAGAGCCGAAAAAATTAAGATAAAGCTGGAAAAATTCAAATTTTCTTACGCAAGGGACATTTCATCTTTCAAAATAAATGTCCCTAACGAGCTCTTTAATACTATTTGCTCTCCCATCTTCTGGCCAGAGTACATCGTTGTTAAGGAGTTCGAGGCGAAGAAAAAGAAAAAGCGGCCTGTAGGAATAACTCTTCCCAGGCCTGATCATACCACTGCGCCTTCTACGTCTTCCAATCCCAATCCAAAAAACTAACCCACTCCCTAGGTATTTCCTATCAGAATGCAAGAGGCTTACGTAGTAAGCTTCCTAACTTGTATTCTGATAGCCTTTCGTTTGTATCTCAGGTTATTGTGCTCACAGAAACCTGGTTAAAGCCGGAGATTCTGAGCTCCGAAGTTTTTCCAGCTGTGTTCACGGTATATCGGCTAGATCGCCCTGTCAGACGCGGGGGTGGAGTTCTAATAGCGGTGGACTCCTCACTCATGTCAGAATTATTAACCTTCGAGGAATGTAACGATGTTGAATTCCTCTGTGTGAAGCTATCTATCAAAGGTAGCTCCATTTTTATTACCTGTTCCTACATACCTCCACTGTCGGAACTTCCTATTTATTGGAATCACCTTTCCGCTATTCAGATGGTTTCCAGTAGACTTTTGGATAGAGACCAGTTGGTAGTTCTAGGAGATTTTAATATCCCTGGTGCTATTTGGTGCTCAAATAATTCCACCAATACTCTCCATACACCTACACAACATGACTTTATCGCTGGCTTGTTTGACATTTCGCTGTCTCAAGTCAACCATGTTCGAAATTCCTTACAGCGCTTGCTCGATCTTTGCTTTGTCTCTGATCCTGCGAGAGTCAGTTTAGCAAGGCTGGCGCCTCTGACGCAGCCCGAAGATCCTTATCATCCAACTTTCGATGTGACTCTTGATATTGGGTGTGACGTACAGAATATTTCCGATCGTCCAGCCAATAAAGTCCTATGTTTTCGCAAAACGGACTTTGAACGGCTGAATAATTTTATAAACGAGTTCAATTGGTCCGATCTATACATGTGCACTGACATGGCAGTTGCCGTGGATATTTTTTACAGCGCCATGAATTCGTTTTTTACTGAATGTGTTCCGTTATATTATCCGCCAAACTCGAATAAACCGCCGTGGTTTACTAAAGAGTTGAGCCGACTTAAAAATAAAAAATCTAGACTGTATGCTAAATTTAAAATCACCGGTTCTCAATCTGCCCTTTCATCTTATTTATCAGCTCGGTCAAACTTTACCGTGCTGAACGCGCAGTGTTATAAAAACTATTTAACTCGTTGTAGGGCCCAGTTCTCACAGGACCCAAAACAGTTTTATAATTTCGTTAACACTAAACGTAAGCCTAAAACAAATCCTTCCTCGCTTTCATTTGAAAATTCTAATGCAAATAATGATCAGGCAATAGCCGATCTATTTTCGCAGTTTTTTCAAACAACCTATTCTAGCTCTTCGTATCTACACCAGACCTATTCCTACGACATACCCAAATCAAACTTAATTTTCTGTCCCAGCCTAAACGAAAGCTCTCTCCTTTTAGATCTTCATCGTGTCAAGCAAGTTTATTCGCCAGGTCCCGACGGAATTCCTGGCTGTGTGCTCAGGTATTGTGCCGACGCCCTGTGCTATCCTCTTCTGAAATTGTTTACCTTTATTTTTTTTTTTCTTGGACGTTGATGCACTAAGGTCAGTACATTCAAGTGGCCCGTATGACACCAGGCACGTGCCTGTTTGGGTTAGGTGTTAGTAGTAGGCGCGATGAAAAATATAGGACAGAATACGAGGAAAATTGAACTACCGGCGTTCTGCCAGATTGTTAGCTTGCATGCTTACTAAGTGTGTTAGTATTAAAGATTTTAATTTGGGAAGGGTATCTACGTTAGAGATTAGTGTGTACAAATCATTATAATTTGCACATAACACTCTAAAAGGTTCATGCAGTTCAAAGGAGGTCCTACAGTGGCGCAACACTAATGGGATATAGGATCTAGTGGCTCTACATGGTACATGGAAATTAAGTTGACTCAACAAGTCAGCACTTTCCACATCACCATGTATAAGGTTAAAAATAAATGTTATCCCTAGCATCGTTCTACGATTGGCTAAGGACGGCAAGTTTATTAATAGGAGTCTACTAGAGTAGGAAGGTAATCTTTGGTTTGCATCCCAATTTAAACCGCGTAGAGCGAAAAGTAAAAAGTTCTTTTGAACCGACTCAATGCGTTTACTATGGACGCCGTACTGAGGGCTCCAAACGCAGCATCCATATTCTAGGATAGGACGAACTAAGGAAGTATATAAGGATTTAGTAACATAGGGGTCATTGAATTCCTTCGACCACCGTTTAATAAATCCAAGCACACCCCTGGCTCTATTCACCATAGACGAAATATGATCAATAAAGTCAAGTTTTGGGTCCAAGCGGACGCCCAAATCGTCAACTGTATTAATTCTTTCCAAAGAGCAGCCGTTCAGCGTGTAAGTAGCAAGCTTAGGAGCGACACGTGAGAATGTCATTAGCTTGCATTTCGAGCCATTTAAGTTTAATAAGTTTACACGGCACCAAGTTTGAAAATTATTAAGATCTGTTTGTAAATCACACTGGCAGGCAACGTCGTTGTATTGCACGCATAGTCAAGACTTTGGGCAGGTCATTTATGAACAATGTAAACAATAAGGGTCCCAAATGGCTTCCTTGCGGGACACCAGATGTAACCCTTAGAACATTGGATAAATTATTCTTAAAGAGGACCTTTTGCGTCCTGCCATTCAAATAAATAACAAGAGATCCAATTAAGAAGATCACTTGGAAAACCCATTGAATCGAGTTTTCTAACGAGGAGAGAATGGTTAACAGAGTCAAATGCTTTACTGAAGTCAGTATAGATTACATCTGTCTGACAATTATTATGGAAGCCCTTTATAATATAGGAAGAGAGCTCCAAAAGATTTGTTGTTGTTGATCTTCGCTTCATAAAACCATGTTGACATGGAGAAATAACCGATCTACAAAGGTGCTGTAAGTGAGGGGTGATAATGTTTTCAAATAATTTAGGGATGGCCGACAACTTAGAGATTCCTCTATAATTGCTGGCATCCAATTTGCTACCTTTTTTGTGGAGAGGAATAATAAACGATTCCTTCCAAATAATGGGAAAGTGGGAGGTTTCTAAGGACAAGGTAAACAATTTCAGAAGGGGATAGCACAGGGCGTCGGCACAATACCTGAGCACACAGCCAGGAATTCCGTCGGGACCTGGCGAATAAACTGGCTTGACACGATGAAGATCTAAAAGGAGAGAGCTTTCGTTTAGGCTAGGACAGAAAATTAAGTTCGATTTGGGTATGTCGTAGGAATAAGTCTGGTATATATACGAAGAGTTAGAATAGGTTGTTTGAAAAAACTGCGAAAATAGATCGGCTATTGCCTGATCATTATTTGCGGTAGTATTTTCAAATGAAAGCGAGGAAGGATTTGTTTTAGGTTTACGTTTAGTGTTAACGAAATTATAAAACTGTTTTGGGTCCTGTGAGAACTGGGCCCTACAACGAGTTAAATAGTTTTTATAACACTGCGCGTTCAGCACGGTAAAGTTTGACCGAGCTGATAAATAAAATGAAAGGGCAGATTGAGAACCGGTGATTTTAAATTTAGCGTACAGTCTAGATTTTTTATTTTTAAGTCGGCTCAACTCTTTAGTAAACCACGGCGGTTTATTCGAGCTTGGCGGATAATATAACGGAACACATTCAGTAAAAAATGAATTCATGGCACTGTAAAAAATATCAACGGCAACTGCCATGTCAGTGCACATGTATAGATCAGACCAATTGATCTCGTTTATAAAATTATTCAACCGTTCAAAGTCCGTTTTGCGAAAACATAGGACTTTATTGGCTGGACGATCAGAAATATTCTGTACGTCACACCCAATATCAAGAGTCACATCGAAAGTTGGATGATAAGGATCTTCGGGCTGCGTCAGAGGCGCCACCCTTGCTAAACTGACTCTCGCAGGATCAGAGACGAAGCAAAGATCGAGCAAGCGCTGTAAGGAACATGGTTGACTTGAGACAGCGAAATGTCGAACAAGCCAGCGATAAAGTCATGTTGTGTAGGTGTATGGAGAGTATTGGTGGAATTATTTGAGCACCAAATAGCACCAGGGATATTAAAATCTCCTAGAACTACCAACTGGTCTCTATCCAAAAGTCTACTGGAAACCATCTGAATAGCGGAAAGGTGATTCCAATAAATAGGAAGTTCCGACAGTGGAGGTATGTAGGAACAGGTAATAAAAATGGAGCTACCTTTGATAGATAGCTTCACACAGAGGAATTCAACATCGTTACATTCCTCGAAGGTTAATAATTCTGACGTGAGTGAGGAGTCCACCGCTATTAGAACTCCACCCCCGCGTCTGATAGGGCGATCTAGCCGATATACTGTGAACACAGCTGGAAAAACTTCGGAGCTCAGAATCTCCGGCTTTAACCAGGTTTCTGTGAGCACAATAACCTGAGATGCAAACGAAAGGCTATCAGAATACAAGTTAGGAAGCTTACTACGTAAGCCTCTTGCATTCTGATAGGAAATATCTAAGGAGTAGGTTAGTTTTTTGGGTGGGGATTGGAAGACGTAGAAGGTGCAGTGGTAATTTCAGGCCTGGGAAGAGTTATTCCTACAGGCCGCTTTTTCTTTTTCTTCGCCTCGAATTCCTTAACAACTATGTACTCTGGCCAGAAGTTGGGAGAGCAAATAGTGTTAAAGAGCTCGTTAGGGACATTTATTTTGAAAGATGAAATGTCCCTTGCGTAAGAAAATTTGAACTTTTCCACCTTTATTTTAATTTTTTCGGCTCTGGTTTTGCCTTGTATAAAGGCGAGAACATCTTCCGATGTTTGGTCAGGGGAGAGCCGCGAGACAAAAATATGTCTCGTTGGTGGAACAGCTATAAGGGCTTTTGGCAAGGCAGATTGGTTATCTGCCGTGCCATTGTCGGCCGGTATTCCGGGCCTAACACCCTGGGTAGATATATTTATGTGAACGGGACTTTGAGGGGTCAATATTTGCGACCCCCCAGGCGATAGAACAGAAATCAACGGCGGTACGGGCACTCCCGCTGCACATTCGGATACCGAATCTTTTCTAGCGCTCGATCTCAGCACTCTTGGAATTAATGCTGAGGTCGAGGCCTGTGCCGAGGGAGGCTGCTGCTGAGAGCCCGTTGCAGGTAGTTGGGGTCCGTCTACATGCTGCCCACCAGTAGCAGTTTTTTTGCGCCTCGGAGACTCATTTAATAGCGTAAGGCTATTAAATTGGGTGTCCAGCGCCAAGAACATATCAAGAGTTTTACGAAAACTCGTTAAAATGCCCTTAAAACCGCTTTTGGTTTGCCGCATGAAAGACATCATCTCCCTTTCTACATCGCGACAGGCCTCACAACAGAAACGCAGACCGATGTTTTTTTTTACATCGTCCACCGTCCGAGCTGCAACTCCAATACACTTGGCGTGCATGACGTTGTCGCACAGCCAGCAGCCGATTGTAAGGTCACCTGCAACAATTGCCTTTTTGCAGGCTTTGACGAAACAGACAATATTTCCGGACATTGTATAGACTTACCACTGTACTTGTACTTTGAAAAAATAAAAACAGAGCAATTAAGAAAGAAGTGAAGAGTCTCAGCGAGAGCGAGAGAGCGGGAGAGCGAATAAGTTCAGATTAGATAAGAAGTGCAGCGGCACAGCTAAAGCGAGAGAGTTAGAGAGCGTGGGAGATGGATAGATAAATCGTTTAGCTGTTGCGACGGCGCAAACAAAAGCAAGACGAAGTAGGCACAAAAAGGAATGCAAAATATGCAAAAGCTAACACTAGCAGCACAACTAAATTGGAAAATAAAGCCAATTATGTACACAAATTAGAATAGCTGCATGCACACGCGAAGTGAACGGGAAGTTATAAACACAAATTAGAAAATTTAAGTTAACCCCGGTGGTTAGAATCAATCTTTAATACAAAACGAGAGCGCAAGAAAAAAACACGTCCGTTCACTTGGAAAGATGAAAACAATGGAAATGGAATGAAACTCTAGAGTCTAGAGCCAGCAGCACTCTCACGCATACAGCAATGTTTTCGTGATGGCTCTAGAGCCAGCAGCTCTCTCATACGCATACAGCAACATGGCGTGCCTCAAAATACCGATTTCGCGGTTGAATTTATTACAAATTTGTACATTTATTTTATTTTATTTTTATAATTTATGTATATATTTATTTATATATATATATATATATATATATATATATATATATATATATATAAATAAATATTATTTCTAAGTCAATTCAATTGAATAATTATAAATACATATGGGCAATTCTCCGGTGTCGAATGCGACATTCGTACGCATTCAAACTAAAAAAAACACATGTGCCAAGACTTTATTTTAATTTTATAAAAATTGAAACGTATAGCTCTTGAAAAAATAAAAACAGAGCAATTAAGAAAGAAGTGAAGAGTCTCAGCGAGAGCGAGAGAGCGGGAGAGCGAATAAGTTCAGATTAGATAAGAAGTGCAGCGGCACAGCTAAAGCGAGAGAGTGAGAGAGCGTGGGAGATGGATAGATAAATCGTTTAGCTGTTGCGACGGCGCAAACAAAAGCTAGACGAAGTAGGCACAAAAAGGAATGCAAAATATGCAAAAGCTAACACTAGCAGCACAACTAAATTGGAAAATAAAGCCAATTATGTACACAAATTAGAATAGCTGCATGCACACGCGAAGTGAACGGGAAGTTATAAACACAAATTAGAAAATTTAAGTTAACCCCGGTGGTTAGAATCAATCTTTAATACAAAACGAGAGCGCAAGAAAAAAACACGTCCGTTCACTTGGAAAGATGAAAACAATGGAAATGGAATGAAACTCTAGAGTCTAGAGCCAGCAGCACTCTCACGCATACAGCAATGTTTTCGTGATGGCTCTAGAGCCAGCAGCTCTCTCATACGCATACAGCAACATGGCGTGCCTCAAAATACCGATTTCGCGGTTGAATTTATTACAAATTTGTACATTTATTTTATTTTATTTTTATAATTTATGTATATATTTATTTATATATATATATATATATATATATATATATATATATAAATAAATATTATTTCTAAGTCAATTGAATTGAATAATTATAAATACATATGGGCAATTCTCCGGTGTCGAATGCGACATTCGTACGCATTCAAACTAAAAAATCACATGTGCCAAGACTTTATTTTAATTTTATAAAAATTGAAACGTATAGCTCTTGGTTAGCACTATAATTGGTGCTAAGGTCGATTTTGAACCCTTGTTTGTTTTCAAGATATTCACTAAAATGTACTGCGTTCGCACGCGACAAAAATAGAAGTTACATTTGCAAAAAACAAGTTTAAGCTCTGATTTCAGCGAAACGTGATGAAAAATTGTAGTAAAATAAATTTTAATGAATTACGCAATGAATTCTCTTCATAATTCGTTTTGTTTGATTTTAAAATATTAAGTAGTTATTTTTTAAATTCAATTTTAGTCCCGGTCGCACGCGACATGTCGCACGCGACAGTTTGGAAAGCGATAATTCAAACTAAAATTGTACGAATATTGATGATCGCATATGTCCTTTTCCACTTTTTATTTACTCTTTGGGTTTTCTATGTGATATTAGAAAGCAAAAGTCAAAGCAAAATCCCTTTGTTTAATAGATTGACATCAAAACAAAACATGCCATTTTTTATGCCTTTTTTTGATAAAAACAACATTTTTTGCATTTGCGCGTGTTTGACATCGATTTTTTTGAAACTTATTTTAGAAAATGAAAAATTCTCTTAGTCTTGATCATCCTGACCAATTTTTTTTATAATCATGTTAAAAATACTCGTTTTTAAGCAATTTTAAGTTTTTGGCCGCGGTGGACCTTTCTGGAGAATTTCCGAAATAGAATTTAATAATTCAAATATATAATGTACATATATATTTAAATATTGGAATTAAACGAAGTATTTTTATTTTTTGCATTACTTATAAAAATAATATAATTAAAAATAAAGAAAAAAATAACAATATAAAGGGACTCAAGCACTTTAAAAATGTAAACAAACTAAAATCAAAACAAACAAACACATCGATATGCACATGTATACATCAGCTGTTTTTGCTGCCGTTCTCGTCCCCCTCTCTACCTAACAAGCGGTCTTCAGCCAAAATATAAAATTTTAATTTTTCGTCGTTGGGCATGCGAACAGAAGCACACACATATTCACGCACACATGCGCACTTTTTTGTTCTGTGTTTACTCATACATGCAAACGCATTCTATTTTTAGATATTTACGCTCTCAACTTTGTGAGAGCAGGGAGAGCGCCATTGTCGTTTGAATAAAAAAATTAGCCTCATATTGCAAAACGAATGTATGGCCGTGAGGCATCTTATAAGTTATAAAGTCTTTGTTTTGACTCTGTTAACCATTCTCTCCTCGTTAGAAAACTCGATTCAATGGGTTTTCCAAGTGATCTTCTTAATTGGATCTCAAGTTATTTGAATGGTAGGACGCAAAAGGTCCTCTTTAAGAATAATTTATCCAATGTTCTAAGGGTTACATCTGGCGTCCCGCAAGGAAGCCATTTGGGACCCTTATTGTTTACATTATTTATAAATGACCTGCCCAAAGTCTTGACTAACTCCAGAGTACTTATGTACGCGGATGACGTCAAGCTTTGCGTGCAATACAATGACGTTGCCTGCCAGTCGGATTTACAAACAGATCTTAATAATTTTCAAACTTGGTGCCGTGTAAACTTATTAAACTTAAATGACTCGAAATGCAAGCTAATGACATTCTCACGTGTCGTTCCTGAGCTTGCTACTTACACGCTGAACGGCTGCTCTTTGGAAAGAATTAATACAGTTGACGATTTGGGCGTCCGCTTGGACCCAAAACTTGACTTTATTGATCATATTTCGTCTATGGTGAATAGAGCCAGGGGTGTGCTTGGATTTATTAAACGGTGGTCGAAGGAATTCAATGACCCCTATGTTACTAAATCCTTATATACTTCCTTAGTTCGTCCTATCCTAGAATATGGATGCTGCGTTTGGAGCCCTCAGTACGGCGTCCATAGTAAACGCATTGAGTCGGTTCAAAAGAACTTTTTACTTTTCGCTCTACGCGGTTTAAATTGGGATGCAAACCAAAGATTACCTTCCTACTCTAGTAGACTCCTATTAATAAACTTGCCGTCCTTAGCATATCGCAGAACGATGCTAGGGATAACCTTTATTTTTAACCTTATCCATGGTGGTGTGGAAAGTGCTGACTTGTTGAGTCAGCTTAATTTCCATGTACCATGTAGAACCACTAGATCCTATATCCCATTAGTGTTGCGCCACTGTAGGACCTCCTTTGAACTGAATGAACCTTTTAGAGTGTTATGTGCAAATTATAATGATTTGTACACACTAATCTCTAACGTAGATTCCCTTCCCAAATTAAAATCTTTAATACTAACACACTTAGTAAGCATGCAAGCTAACAATCTGGCAGCACGCCGGTAGTCAATTTTCCTCGTATTCTGTCCTATATTTTCCATCGCGCCTACTAACACCTAACCCTAACAGGCACGTGCCTGGTGTCATACGGGCCACTTGAATGTACTGACCTTAGTGCATCAACGTCCAAGAAAAAAAAAAAAAAAAAAAGTGTGATGATGTACGCAGATGACGTCAAACTTTGTTTGCCATTGACGAATTCTCATTCACACAACCTTTAGCAAACTGACCTTAATAACATGCAATCCTGGTGCATTAATAATCTCCTCTTTCTCAACAACTCCAAATGCAAATTTATGTCATTTTATCGGAAGAATTGCCTGCTCGCCAATTACTCTATAGGTGCGTGCGATCTTGAACGCATTTATACGGTAACAGATCTCGGAATCCTATTTAACCACACCCTTAATTTTAATGACCACATTGGTCTAATTATTAGTAAAGCTCGAGGGGTTTTCGCCTTTGTTAAGCGATGGTCAAAGGAGTTTGATGATCCTTACACATCAAAACTTCTTTATATCTCACTCGTTCGCCCTATTCTTGAATATTGTTCGTGTGTGTGGTCACCTCAATATGCGAAGTATCAAGACCTTATTGAATCTGTTCAGAAACAATTCCTTTTGTTCGCTCTACGTGGATTACACTGGGATCCACATCGTCATCTTCCATCGTATGCCGACAGGCTAAGACTTTTAAGCCTTCCCACCCTAAAGGATCGTCGAACCTGCCACGGCGTTATCTTTATACTTAAGCTTCTCAATGGTAAAATTTGCTCCACGTATTTATTAAGCAAATTACGTCTCGCAGTCCCTGTAAGGCCTTCTCGTCATTTTCGTCCAATAGCCCTTAACGTTTGTAAGACGAATAATGACAAGCATGATCCTTTCCGTGTTCTATGTTCCATGTACAATAAGTACTATTTTCTGCTACATGTTGAATTGTCCTACGAGTTAAATGTCCAAAATCCGTTAACCTACCTATCCTTACCTCTGCCAACCTGATGTGAGTCGGAGCACATCGTTAAAAAACACTCCCTTTTGTTGTGCAGAGGTAAGGGTACAATATAATTTTAAGAATGGCAGTTCATTGCTATTTTCTTTTTATAAATAAATAAATAAATAATAATAAATAAAATAATTGTAAGACTGACTGGCTTGAACTTTCCCTATACTGCACGCAAAGTTTAACGTCATCAGCATATATAAGTACTCTAGATTTTGTTAGAACCTGTGGCAGGTCATTGATAAACAGAGTGAATAACAATGGACCACGGTGGCTACCTTGTGGGATGATAGACGTGACACTGAGGGTATTGGATGGAGCATTTTTGAACAGATCCTAAGATAGCTCGAAGTCCACTTAAGAAGATCACCAGAAAACCCTATGAAATCAAGTTTCCTTAAAAGAAGATAATCGAAAGCTTTACTAATGTCCGTGTAAATCACATCGGTTTGAAGATTACGTTGGACGCCTCTAATGATAAATTTTAGTTGTGGTTGATCTTACATCTTTACATAAGTGTTGCAAGTGGGGAGTGATTACATTCTCGAAGAGTTTAGGGATTGCCGGTAACTTAGAGATACCTCTATAGTTACTGGCATTCGATTTGCTACCTTTCTTATGGAGAGGAATAACAAAAGATTCCTTTCAAATAAGGGAAATTCTGAGGATTCTAAAGATAAGGTAAACAACTTAAGAAGGGGGAGACACAGAGCTTCGGCGCAATACCTTAGCACGCAGCCTGGTATTCCATCGGGACCTGTAGAGTATATTGACTCGTTGATGAACCAAAAAAAAAAAAGAGCTTTCGTTCGAGATTTGACTGAGGCAGAAATTAACGGCAACTAAAACTCCACCTTCACCTATTTGGGAAAGCCGGTCTAATCTATAAATTGCAGAGTATGTCCGGCTTTAACCAAGTTGCAATAAACACAATTACCTTGGATGCATAAGAGAAGAGAGCTTGCTGCATAAGCCCCTAGTATTCTGATAGGAAAGAAGGAAGGAAGAGGTTAGTTTTTTGGGACAAAAGGTACAACAGTGGATATTGAAGCTAGTGCTGGCGTGGGTAGTTGTTCTCCCACAGGCCGTGTTTTCTTTTTTGTTTTAGCCACGTACTCCTAAACTATTGCGTGCTCAGGCCAGAAGTCACTCGAACAGGAGACACTTATCTTAAAAGATAAAATGTCTCTGGCATATGAAAATCTATATTTTTTAACCTTGACATTATCAGTCTTGTTTTTACCTTGAATATAGGCTAAAAAATCTTCCGATGCGAAATGAGGGGCAAGCCTCAAAACAAATATAGTTTTCGATTGTGTTACTACTGTTAGGATCTTGTGTAACGTATTGTTACTAACATTGACCTGTAGTCCGGGCGTTAATAGGCCCTGGGTTATTATTTCGACGGAATCAAGCGGAGTCAATGATTGTGACACCGCAGCGGACAAAACGGAAATTACTGGCGAAGCTGTTGCCGTTTTCTCTACGCTCGATTTGGTTTCGAATCCTTTTTCGCTCCAGATCTCAGAACCATTGGACTTGGTACTGGATTCAGGTGCTGTGGCGCGGATTGTGGGTTACTGTGGCTCACACAGGTGCTGCCGACAACTAGCGGATTTTTTGCGTATCGGCGACTCGTTTAACAGCTTAATATTGTTAAACTGAGTGCCTAGCGCAGCGAGCAGGTCATTCGCTTTGCGAAAGTTAACCATAACATCATTTAATCCGCTCCTGGTCTGGCGCATGAAGGACAACATTTCCCTCTCAACCGATGGACAGGCCTCACAGCAATAATGCAATCCCTTTTTGGCTGGAAATTGTATAAGCAATGCGGCCTGTGATTTTAATGCATTTTGCATGCACTACCGCGTTGCAAAGCCAACAATGGAGACTCACAAGCCCTTGAACAACTGTGAACGTAATAAATCCGAAAAAAAATGCGGAGGAGCGGGAGAGTAAGAAAGAGAGAGCGAGAGAGAGAGCAAGAGAACATTAGAGCGTGAGCGGGAGCTTCAAACCACTTAGCTGCAGCCAAATGCAAACGACGCGTAAGCGGGCAGAAAAAAACAACGGGAGAAGGACAAAAGAAAAGAAAGAAAACCGTCTCTGCACTAAACTAAAAGTAGTAATAAATAGATATAAACTACAAAGAAAAACACATTCACTTGCTGTAGCAAAACGGTGTATGAAAGTAATAACATTTAATGATGAATTGAAAGACGCAAATAAAACACGAAAATTCGGAGCGCAACACAAAAACACGACCGTTCGCTATGAAATAATAGAGGAGATCTCACTTGTAGAGTATATTCGCACTACCAATGGTACACACAGTTACGACAGATGACTCGGTCATCCGTTAATCCCCCTGTGTGCCCTATCGGCTTACGGCTGTGTTGTTACTAAGATAGATGGTGTGAATTTTGTGGATTAATGCTGTGCATCTGATGGGGGTTGGGATTTCTCCGAGTTGTATTGAGCTGTTTGTAATTTGTCTATAATTTTGTACTACATTGGATGTACATAGTTTTCGACGACAGCATTACTTTTTGTGAAGCTACCAGCTTCTAAAATGGTTTTCAATTAACCATGCTCACAATTTATAATCATTGTACTAATGGGTTCCTTTGTGCTGAATTTATCAGCGTGTTTAGCTGATAACAGCTGTAACAGTGGGTTGCGGGCTGTGACTCCAAGAGTTGATACTTGCAGGGCACGCTATAGAGTCCAGCCATGTTCGTCGGCTTGAGGGTGTTGTTCTTGCTTGTACCGACTCCAGCTCTTGATACCCTTTTATTAATAAATAGCTAGAATTGAGCGTGCTGCGACGATAGGAATAAGCAAAACAAAATCGGTAACTAAGAATAGATAACTCGGGAAAAAAAGGTTTGAATGCAGAAAAGATTGGAGAAACCCAGGGAAGCAAACCCACGGCTATTGTTGGGGTCACGATATGCCCTCCCATCCTGTGATCACGTCCTTCAAACTGGTCTCGGGTGACCCCTTTGAATTCTTCCTACGCGTTACATTAGCAGTTTAGTCGGACTTAAGCTTAGAAATAGATTGTTTTATTGTTTTTAATTAATTCTGACTGGGGCTTAGCTTAACACCAAGTTTAGTAATATAAAACGATGGGATAATACTACATCTCTTAACCATAATATTTAAAGAGAGTACAAATTTTCTTCTATCTTAATAGTTCGATCTAGTTCGATTCAACTAAATCAATTTAAACTTCTTCCGAATATTTCAAATTTCTTATTGTAAAAAAATAAAAGTTTGCTTCTAGTGCACATCGGCTTCAGTCAACAGCCTGAAATAGTAATAAGGTCTAAAATTATTCATCATTATTTGTTTGTAATTCATTTTTAAAGTACGGGCGCAGGCGTCAAAAAAATATCATCCAATTATCTTAGCTCAGTAGGCAATGGAATCAAGCGTTTCATTATATTTTATATCAATCTCTTGAGAAACGCGAATGGAAATTCTTTAACTTACGTTAGTGACTCACTTTTTTGCCACGACGAAGATCGATCCTCCGTAGGATTTATCTGCAAAGAAAGTCGAGCGAGGTATTCTCTCGGCTCAGAAGAAAAATCCACCAGCATCTCTCTAAAATGCGACAGCACGCGCTTAGTTTCTATTCTGCATATTCGATCAATTGGTTCCCTTCAACTTATCTGCTAGCTAGAAAACAATTAAGGCTAAGCTTAACAAGAGAGTTTACAGGCTATGTAGAAGTGGCTATTCAGCCAAATTATGATTAGCTAGAATTCACTTCTAATTCAGACTCGATTCAAAAGCACAAATTGTCGACACTAAGCGTCTAGAGAACCATCACGCCAGAGCGAAGCAAACAGCGATCATTACATATGGCAAACGAAGAGTGGGGTTATGTCAATCGGCTGTGCGGCAAGTGGCCTGCAGACAAAGGGACTCGGACGAAATTAGGGCCGTGCACCGAGGCTGAAGGTCGGAGACCATGCGAGACGAATATTCCGCTCCCAATTGGCAATCCGCGGGCCTAAATGTCTGGCGGAACTTCGCGGCTACTGACAAGTGACAGGAGTCACACTTAGAAACACTATTTGCTAACAGCTGATCATCGATAACTATCTTCATTATGTGGTAACGTCCTTTTTAGCTCCCCTAATCGACGTACATTGGCGGATTTTTTTATTTAATGATTCAGAATCAGAGATATCTGTTTCTTGCTCTTCTGGTATTGTTATAACAGCAAGAATAGTTAGATCGTGCATATCTTTTTCTTTTATTACCGTATCCTGATCGATCGATTCTATAATATTGTTTCTATTGTCATGTATTAGTTGGCGGGCTTTAATGAAACAAACAGGTAATATTGTCGCATGGTTGATTACAAAATAGGCTTTTTGAATCAGCCTATTTTGTTCAATTGATTTGTTTGATTTGTCAAATTGTCAAATTCATTCCAATTTAGAGTTTGCATATTTAAATATTCTAACTCGTTGAAGCTTATCGTGGTCGTTGCGACCAGTTATTGAACTTGTCCTTTTAAAGTAAGCATCCCTTTAATAAACTTTTAAAATTGAATTAATGCATTATTATTATTAAATTGTATAATAAAATTAATAATAATAACAATCGTACTTGTGATTATCAAACTATTTTTTTTTGGAAATGTTGTCCACGTCATCGTTTTGACTTTATTGTTCAACTTGTATATTTTAATAAATTCGTTTGCTGACATTACAACCACAATTATTACCAATAAAATTACAATCATTTCTGTATCTACTTTTTGTGTTCACAAGGGTATTTGAGTATTTTTTTCAAATCTTTTGTTTCGGGATTAATTATTAATTTGCCATTTATTCTGGCTCAAAGAAAATTAAATTTCCAAAATTGAATTAGGAGATTTACAGTTTCCTACCTTATGATTCGTAAGGCTTTACGGGGCGTACTTTTCACTGGGCAGAAAGGGTTCCGTTCAGTTATACAATTTATCTTATATATATATTTAATTTTTAACTAATTTTATTTTAATTTAAACATCTAGCCATGTATAAGTTATTCAGAGTCGGTTGGTCGCCGCCGGTTTGGTAACGCCGACGCACCATCGATAGCGCAAGTAGGTGTGCCCCTCGCGATTGACGTTTTTCAGCTGGGCCGAAGGGCAAAGGCGGGGCCGCTACCGGTCTTTGCACCGTGGTTTTCATGCAGGTTTTTTTTTTTACCTCCAGATTTGGTATAAGAAGCATTTATTAGGATCAGTGGTTCTCTATTGATTAATTTGGCTTATATCTGACAAAGAACTTTAGAGCTAATTGGAGCTGCAAAGAATGCCGGCAGCGACGCGGCAGCATTTATGTATAACATACATGTAAATATATGCTCTTTGCTGCTGTATTCACTTGAAATATATTTGAATTCCAGCCATAGGAATATGGTGACTTATGTACAAATTTTATTCAAGGCATAAATCGCGTTATCGCATTACGGCCAGCTCGAACCATGCTTTGGGTTTACGTAAACACATCAACAAAGTGTTACAGTGTGTTTCCCTTAAATTCCCTTGGTACAGTGGGTATTGTTTATATGTGTACACACTACACTATTTTTACGTGAAAATTCGGTTGTCCACAGCTCAATTAATTGGCCCGAATTTGTGGACACACGTGTATGAGGCGCTTTCAATCTATAGAATTCGGGGATCCCCAAGGCATCACCCCTCTTCATTGATCGAGCATTCCTGAATTTCTCATTTAGTTTATCAAACATTTATTTTTTACCGACGATTTTTGACAATCGACAAACGTAAAGTTCGTGCTCGAGTTTCAAGATCAAAATTGCGAATAATCTCTATTTTTACATGCTCTTGCTTAGCCTAGCTTACATGATGGTTGGGAAAGGCGAGGCAAATTCGCGGAGAGCGCGAGAGAGCTTTATTGCGCTTCCGCCTTCGCCCTACACTAACATCCATTTGACTTCAATTTTGTGCTACATTACTAACTTAACTAAATCCAGCCAACAATCTCAATTCCTAAGCGCATAGGCAGAGACCAAAAGGCAGTGTAATTTTTCTGTACATTGGCATCATGAACCTTAAAATTAAGTTAAACAAAAACTTTAATAAGTGAAAATAACGCCCCTTATCTTCAGTGCATTCGAAATTAATTAATTAATTATGTTAATGGCAATGAAGATCGGCTTAAATGATTTATTTAACTCCGGAGTAATAATAAATGCAGCTAATTAAAATTTCTTTAAATTTATTTGAATACCATTAGTTGTAGTTAGTAAATTATGCGGCGGAGCTCCTGGGACATAAAACAAGTTCAATATTGCCATTGCCAAGCGCCAACAGTTGTAAGGTGACTCAAGTCCGTAATTATTTTAAATTTTTTGACAACACAAAGCGGACGATTTCAGGCAAGCATTATTGACAGCCGGAGAACAATGTTAAAGCTCCACCAATAAATCTTGAATCACCTGTAAAAACCTTTAGCGAGAATTTTACATTCTCGCATAAATTTAGCTGTCGCCGAACTTTTGGTCATGGCGCACGTTGGATTTTCAGACGAAAGAAGATTGAAAGACAGCATCAATGCGGAATGTGCAGTTCGACCACATTCAACAACGTGTCTGCAATGCCAGATGATGCAGCCACTGCTATTTGTGATCTTGACCGAATTTTTGCCAAAGTCAGCGCGATTCAAGTCTAAATTTACATGTTGTCTTCTTTTATTAAAATTTTTTCTATTCTGGTCCGTCTTATTGCATTTTATTAGGCACGTTTATCCTATATTTGATTATTACGAATATTCTTTTGCCCATGTGTAGCACGTTTACGCCGTCTAATGTTAGTTCGTCTAATAGCAAACATTAATACAAAAAAATCTATCACAAAGTGCACATTGGCGGTTTTTTATCCCAATCGGTTGTGACTATTACATTTTTTTTTTTGTTAGTGGAAAAAAAGGGCTGTTTTTACTGTGTTCCAGTCAATTGTTCTATTCTCGCCCTTTAAACCTTCCCTAGACCTCCCGAACATTTCAAGACTGTTTGACATAGCTTTTGTTTGCGGTATGTTATTTCAAGTCTGATTCTCTTTTGTTATACCACGTTTTATAGTGACTGACATTGCATGTCAAGTCACATGGGAACGCTGTCAAACGGAATAAAAAGTACCCTACCAATTTTTACCGAAATCTGTTCTGCCGTTCTTGAGTTATAAGTGGTGTAGGTAGGTGGGTTTCAGAGGTGAGGCCCAATACTAGAGCCTCCAAGTACAGCTAAGCTCCTTTTTGTTCCACTCCCTCTGTTTGTTGTTGGTGGTCCTGATTACTATCAATACCAAACAAAGTCTGTAAGGAAACCTAAGATTGCCGATACCTTCAGCTTTCCTATGCTTTCCAGTGACTCCATCTGTGCTCGCTCTTACTTAGCCAATCCTTGATAGCTATCTGCTTGAAGTGGTCATGGATCGCGTTTAGGAAGATCGGTAATTCTATGTCCTTATGTCCTAATGTACTTAGCCCTGCACGGGTCTTTCGCCTGCCTTTTCGTTCTCCGGGATCTTGCTGTGTCCCGGTACCCAGGTTACTTGTACCTCATTTTTATCAGTATGTCTATTAAGGGCCTTCTTGCATTCTGCCACTAGCCGTGAGTTTGATATCACGGCAGCTAGGGATTTTATAGCCGCTTGGCTATCCGAGTAGAACCGTACCTTGGTGTCCCTGAGGTCCTGCCTTAGGGAGAGTTCGACTACTTCCCTTATGGTTAGTAATTCAACATGAAAGACCGTCGCTGTGTCTGAGAAAATGAATGCCTTTTCAATTCCCCACTTCTCAGCGTAGATCCCAGCCCCTACGCCACAGCTTATTTTGGAGCCATCGGTGTAGAGGAACACTTTGTTCTCTACTAACACATTGTCCCTGCTCCAGTCTTCCCTTGTTGGATATGAGTTCGAGAATGCGTTCCCGAAGTTCAACTCCGCCATCATGTAGTCAGTCTTTATGTTTGCATTTATACCGCTGCTCACAAGAATCTTGCCGTGCCCGGCGCCGTATTCCCTCCAGCAATTGCTTCCCTTCAATCTCACTGCGCTTTTTGTTGCAATGTCCTTCACGAACAGTTCTATCGGCATTATATTCAGGATAGCGTTGAAGGCAGCCGCGGAGCATGAGGGCATTGCACCCACGGCCCCCGCACTCGCTGCCCGTTGTATCCGTGTCAGTTTCTTTCTGTTGTATATCCTAGTTAGTGCCGGCCTTCATACTAGGGCCCCGTATGTTCGTATTGGCCGTACGACTGCTGTGTTGAGCCATATAATTATCTTTGGGTGCAGTCCCCATCTGTTCCCAAACATTTTCCAGCAGGAGTAGAACGCATCGCTTGCCTTCCTTACTCTTTGTGCAATGTTTTCCTTTCATGAGCTTTTTGTCCAAAATAACTCCTAGATACTTAGCTCGCTCCGCTAGTTTTAACTCCATGCCGTTTAGACTAGGCATTTTGAAGGGTGGTATCTTCGTTCTTCTTGTAAAGAGCATAAGTTCCGTCTTAGTGGGATTGATACCTAGTCCGCAGGTTTTTGCCCATTTATTTTAGCGACCCAGCGCACCTGTCATTATTTCGCTAATAACGTCAGAGTATGGTTCTAATACTAGTTCTATGGTTCTACTACTCCACCCGTATTGAGATCTGTCATTAAGGCGTTCATATTTATGAGCCAAAGTAGGGGCGATAGAACCCCGCCCTGAGGTGTGCCTCTCTTCATAGGCCGCGTGAGGTGAGTCTCACTCAGTTCGGCTGTGATCGTTCTGCTCTTTAGCATAGTCCCGATCCACTCTCTGAAGCCTCTCTCAATACCTAACAAGTTGAGAGAGCACAGGATACAGTCGGGGTTCATGTTATTAAACGCCCCTTCGATATCTAGGAAGGCGACCATCGTGAATTGCTTCTGTTCCAGTGCCTTGACTTTCATTCAACAGCAGTGCTGTTGACTTGCCTTTACGGTACGCGTGCTGCGCATCCGAGTGTTGATGTCCCCAAGCGACTCCTGGATGTGGTTATGATGTCTTTCGTTGGCGTGTGCTTTATGTGTCCTTTTGGCGGGAATCTTGCTAAATCTCGCTGTCTCCAATATGTCTTCTAGTGACTCGCAGTAGGTTTGACAAGATTATTTCTTGGCCTTATATACTGCTTTTTTGTAAGCTTTTTGTGATTCTTTGTATGGCTCCCATTCTCGGGTAACATATCTGGTGTTGAAAGACTTTCGCGCTCACTTTCTGAGTTCGCTTAGTACTTTTGTCCACCACGGTGGGTACTGCGTCTTCGAAAATGATAGCTTAGATGTCCCTTGGAAGGCGTTGTTTAGGATGTTCATGAGGTCCTCCAACTCCTTGTCGAGTGCCTTTGAGGTGGATTGTATATTGATCCTCCTGAAGTTTAACAATTTTGCTCAATTTGTTCCAATCCGTCTTACGGGTGTTTCTTCTTGGTACCTGTTTGCTTACTGGTGCCGTTAGGTCAAAGAAAATGTATCTATAGTCTGAGAAAGAGTGTTTTGTCGATACCCTCCAGTTCTCAACTTACCGTGTTCAATTTGCAAGGTGAGATCTAACACCTCCTCCCAACCTTGAAAATTGTCCGTGCTTGGAAAGATAAAGGTCGGCGTATTACCATTGATACATACCGGCAGGGCCGGCTCGTCATGGGCCATGTGTGCCGATGCGATTTATACTCCGCTCTTATCCGCCGCCACGAATCTGGCCACTGCTAGGCCAGGTGTGCTGAGATTGGGACAGAGAAAAGCATTAAAATGATTCTTAATTACTATGCAAGCTCTCGACCTACCATTCGAGTTTGTGCATAGTAGTATGTATCCTGGGATCCTTAGTCCAGCGACTTGCCCGTCCCTGGTCCAAGACTTCTGTATCATACCGATGTCGATATACCTCTCCCTTACAAGGATCGTAAGATTAGCTGAAGCGTGCGATCTTAACATCAACATCGATTATAGTTGGGGTACCGCACCATGTAGTTATTGGCCTCCAGCTGCGGCAGGCAGCGCTGGTCAATCATCAGGAGAAAAGGTTGGCTCACCTTCATCTCCTGTTCAGCTCTGAGGATGGTCCAGTCCTCTGTATGGACGTCTGGGTTCTGAGCCCTAAAACAGGCATTCACCCAGGCGTGGCCGGTTTGCCCTTTCGGTAACCAGATGCGAGCTCTGGGTCTTCTTGGGATCTACCTATCGTGGACTAGCCTAATCTTAAGGCCAGTCCAAGTGTCGCTAATCTTAGCCACACAATCCGCCAGGAAGCTCCGGGAAAGCCCGTCGTCACATCTAATGACCCGGTGCCCCCTGAACACCTCTGAGGAGTCGAAGGAGGGGATGGGACCGGTCGGCATGCTAACTAACCTATCGGTTACCATGTCGGCCAACTTGGCCTCAATCTCCTCCCACTTCTCCGACAGCAGGCGACCGTCATCATGTTGCTAGTCCACCAGAGCCATAGCCAGACTGCCTCTGGCCACCTCGCAAAATTTCTTTGCTTTGCTGACAAAGTTTGTAGCTCTCGGTTTGCCCTGTGCACTATGTGGAATTTGACCCGTTTTCGTGGCCAAAATTAAAATTTTTGAAATTATTACAATTTTTCACTGCAGGTTTCTTGTATAATGATGATTATGACTATAGGAAGGTATTTTAGAAAAGTGGGCGTGTCAACGACCCCTTCGGCTACAGAAATCGAAAAAAATATTAATATTTCAAGCAATTTATCAAGTTAGAGACCCAAATTTTGGAACACAGGATGCATTTTTTATCTCAAATGTGTCTTGCAAATTTGGTTCATATCGGATAATAAATATAGAAGTTATTCAAGAAGAACTTTTTTTTTTCTTATTCTACATATTAATTATTAACTTCATCATTGTCATAAATTTCATTATTATAATACAAAAATAATGTATGTTCGACTTCCCTTATGTCGATATCAGTTTTAACGGCCTTTAAAACCGTATTTTCTGACGAGTTTGCTTATTCCACAATTTATTTCCGGAGGAATTGAACCACTCTTGCTTACGCCACACTACTAGAAGTTCTGCATTTCTGATCAGATGTTGCTGATTCAGAATTTTCAAACCAACAACATGTATATGGAAATTCACAGGTACAATTTGAACATTTTTTTAAAACCCTTTGGAAAGTTCAACTTTCTTTCCAAAAGTGACAAGCGGACGAACACCTCTTGCTAAATGTACAAATTTGTAGAAAAATACGTACGCAACACGCAACATAACACATAGTAATAACCTGAAGAATTAATATTTATTTTTGTTATTTCATGTTTTTTGTTAGAGATATACCAATTTTTAACATGGAACTGTTAAGTTAACATTTTAGGTATGTAACATAGCAGTTTGATCGTTTCTTAACATGGTATCAATGAAAATACGGAAATTTGAATACTCGCGAGTTTTGAGTTTTGGCCACGAAAACGGATCAAATTCCAGATAGTGCTGTGGGTCCTTCGCCCTCTTAGATGCGTTCTCGCTCACTTTCTGTGACCGAATGCGCTTCGCCTTAGAGGGCTGGAAAGCCGATGGGCTTGCCGTTTTGTAAGACTCGAATTCTGCGATGCCCGCAAGGAATTTAGCCTTGTCCTCGGCGTCCCGAAGGTCGGTCTTGCCCTCAGCCTCGTTCTTAGCTATCTTACCGAGAACAAAGCGGCTTTGTTGACCCTCGCTCGTCGTTGATGGTGCGACATTTTTGCCATCTCTGAGGTGGTGCCCAACTGAGCCCCACCTGTGTGTTTTGATTGGGGATTGCGACTCTTCTTCGTCAGTCTCCGATACTATGTGAGATGCCGCGACCAATCTCGGCCTCAGCATCTCCTTCTCGTCCATCGTCGACTGTTTTTGGGGCTTATCCTCTCCCGGGAGTTCCGAAGCTCGGTTTGTTGTATTCATATCATTTCATGAACGCCCGCTTTGCTTGCTTGGCAAACGCAGCGGGCCAGAGGGGGTTTGGGGCTTTGAAGACACGTCGACCGCAGCTTCGCCCCAAAGCTGCGGCAAGGCCACTTACGACCCAGGGTTGCCTGGCCCTGGGAAGGCTCCGTGCAGACACAGCTGGATTAACCCCTCAGCTGCGAACCTGGAAGTCAGTGTGCACGGGTCGCGTCACACACCTGACTTGAGGGGAGGCTGATTAAAGACTTGAGTAAGTCTGCCCGACTACAATTGTTCAGCATCCCCGGTCGAGCCTCGACTGGGGACCTCCTTCCAGCCGCCCTCACCTGGAGACTATATTCGCACTACCGATGGTGTACACAGTTACGCAAGATGACACGGTCATCCGTTGATAAGTGGTGTAACTAACACGACTTTCTTTTAAATATACATAATAATAAGTTTGCAAGCATAAAAACGAATCCTAATAAATTTTTAGCTGTAACCCCCGTCCAAAGATCTTTCGAAATTGGACCTGCAGCCAAAATACAAGTAAAAACTAATGCGTGCTGATTATCTCTCTCTTTGTTTTACTCGCTACACACGTAGCCTTATAAGCCCCTCATATAATTAAAAACTAATATTTTAAAAATGATTGCAAAGCTTATCTGATAACATATATATAATTAAATACTTGGTATTTCGTAAGTTAAAAAAAATATATTTTATTTTTATTTAACCGAAATAAGTTACAAGATATTTGTATGTATGAAGAACACCGACCGAATAATTTCGTGTCTCAAACTGAACTCAACTATTGAACTAGGATGGGTGACGATCAAACCTCGGTTTCGAGCTTTTGTGGATCTTGATTGATTTCGAAAGATTCTAAGAGAGAGCTTAATTGATTATTTAATTTATCTTGGATTCAAGTGCATTCGCTTTTGGATACAAGTGCTCTTTTGAAATTTGATAATTTTATTTTCGAGCTAACGAGTCCGAACTTTGAGCGTGTGAACGCGACAAATAGGAAAGGATGTTTAGACAATAAAATTGTTTAGTCTACTACTGGGGACTTGTGTTTATTCTACTGTCTTACTCGTGTGGAGTTGTGGTGTCCAATGACTTTATGGTCATTCGATGATGATTCATGGGTGTACATATATGTGGAATAAGTAGGCATGTGCTAAAGTCTATGGGACTGTGGATATGTCACTCCCCCAACCTTTGAATTTAACCTGTCCTCAGGCGGAGAACGTGGGATAAATCATAATGTTATTTTCCGGTATGATCTGATCATTTACAATTTGTTCCGGGATCGGTTGTTCTTCTTGTGTTTTCTTATATTTAATTATATTATGATTTGAAATATGCTGTAATATTTTACATGGGATTCAATTATATCTCTTGTCTGAATGTATGCCAAAGGTTCTATTTTGGTAATGTTGTTTACAATATAAATTGACTGTGTAAAATCTGCAAGGTTGTTTGAAATTATGAATTCATCTATTTGCATAGTACAATTCTTTATTTTAATAATGTTGTTTCCATGTATAGAAAGTCAATTGTTGATACAATTTTGATTAACAATTGTTTCCGGAATGCTCCAGGTGACTAATATGTTTGGTTCAACATAATTGATTTGGAAATCTTTGTGTGTTTTAGTGTATTTACATTCAGTAGGTTCTTGTTTAATAATTCCTATTAAACACTTATCGAAAATTGGTTTACCTGTGTGTGTATTATAGACCTTATCTTCGTAAATATAAAACTTATCAAATATGGATTCAGTAAGGATGTAGTTGGACTCATCAGGATATGGAACTATATTGAATATTGGGACTTTTGTTATCTCAGTAGGAACATGGGAAGTTATTAAAATTTCGTTTGTATCTGTTTTTAGCCAAGTGGATGTTTTAATCTTTAGCATTTTCTCGGAATTTACTTGCTTTAAATAATCATGTTTAAGTAACTTCGGATTGAAGATTCCCAGTCTCGTGAGTTGCATACCCATTTCTATGTCTTCAATATACTCAGTGAATTGTTGTAAATTGAAAATAAGTACTGCTACCTGTTGTTGTTTTTCGTTTTCAATTTTGAATTTGTTAATGATATCTATCCCGCTGTTAATCACATCAATAATCATATTCAAATCATGATTCTGAACGGAATTTTCTGACAAGTTATTAATTTTGCTTTCTAACTCATCTCTGTCGTCTTGATCTAGTGTGCCAAATAAATATTTGTATGCTGTTCCTACAATATTTACTAGACCTCGTTTGGTTCTCTTGATTATTCTCAAACCATTTATTTCCCGTTTTAGTTTTTCAACTAAGTAATCTATTTGGATTACGTCAGGAAAATGTTTCGCTTCATCCAACAAGTTCTCAAACATTAACATGGTCTTAGTTATGTTTATGCTTAAGTAATGATATTCGTAACTCGTTGGTATCTCCGTAACTCCTGTCTGAAATAATAGGTATCCATTCTTAGCACTTATTGTGTTTACTTCTATGCTATTGCCTTGGGCTACGGTGATGAGAGCGATGATTGCCAGACTTATAATCATTATGGGGAATACGGGGCATCTTTTAATCTTCTTCGACGGGTCTCGAATTATCGTATTTACTTTTGTTAGTTTTCTTTTGTTTCTTGAACTTGGACTTGTAATGTACGATTTTCCTGCCTCTGTTTGTTTCTTCGAAGTGTTTATCATCCACTTGTCTAATTTGACCTGTTTTCTTAAACGGGTTGGTCACCTTACTTTTGACTAATGGTGATTGCCTGTATTTCGTATCAACATCAGAACTATGTCTGTTTTTGTTAAGCTGGTCAATTTTGTTAATTTTGTTTTGTTGTACATTAAAATCAGGGCTACCTGCGTATAGAAAAATGTCTGCTGGAGTTCTTTTGGTGGTATTGTGCCTTGTTTTGTGATTATAAACGTATAGGATCGTTTCAAATTTTGTGCATCGATCTTCTATATATTGTTCACTACCAATAATTCTCAGCTTCTCATTTACGGTCTTATGAAATCTTTCTATTTCGGATACACCGTTTTTGCTTGTTGTGATGGTTATATTTACACCTTCTGATTTTAGCCAGTTTTGCAATGCTATACACATAAACGCTGAATCTTTATCTGCTTTTATTTCTTGCGGTTTTCCCATGTCATTAAATATCTTCATGAGGGCTCTTTTTGCTTCTAGCCAATCTCTACTCTTTACTTCGATTAGGGTAGCAAATTTCGAATAGATATCTATGCAGGATAGGAAGATTTGGTTCCCTGTTAGATAAAAATCAATCACGTATTTTTCTCTAGCGTTTAGGACTTCGGGTGTCGTTTCGAATACAAGTTTTGTATTCCTATGTTCAGTTTTAGCTATATTGCAAACTTCGCATTCATTGATAATATTCTGAATGAGTTTCTGACTGTCAGGATAGTAATATTCTTCTTTAAACCAATTAATGGTTTTTTCTATACCTGGGTGTAAAAGTTCCTTATGTTTCTTTAAGATTAGATCTTTAAATTCTGCATACGTCAGAATATCAGTTAACTTCTGAGTACATCGCAGCAATTTTGTGAAACAATTAGGGCTTATGATTTCGATATATGCCCTTTGGAATATCAGAAAGTCGCCGTCATCTGGGAAATAAATAGTGCTTTTCTTTGTGCAAAAATATTCCTTGATGAGGTTTTTAGCTAACTCGATTGTCATTTCTTTATATGTGATTTTAATTTTTAATTTCTGAAAGTAATGACTCGTGTTAACTGTGTCTACATCTCCTTTTACCATTTCTATTTGTCTGGAGAAATAGTTTAGGGGTCTTTCGGTGATGGAGATGTAATTTAAGTTATCTTCAGCAGCGCTATGAATTGTTGCATCCATGCTATCAGCAATTTCGCCAACCATGGCTTCTTCTATTACTGTGCGGGAAAGAGCATCCGCTACATAATTTTCTTTGCCTGGAAGATACTTAATTTTGTAATCAAATTCATTCAATTTGATTTTCCACCTTTGTAGTTTCATGTTAGGTTCCTTTATGTTGTTAAGCCACACCAATGGTTTGTGATCACTTAATATTTAAAATGGCCTTCCGAATAGATATGACCTAAAATATTTAGTTGCCCAAACTATAGCTAACAATTCTTTTTCGATAGTAGCATAGTTTATTTCGTGTTCGTTTAGCGTTCTGCTTGCGTAACATACGGGCTTATGGTTTTGTGACAAAACAGCTCCAATTGCTATATTGCTAGCGTCAGTTGTTAGAGAAAAGGGTTTTGAGAAATCAGGGTAGATTAAAATCGGGTCTGAAGTTATCAATACCTTTAGTTTTTCAAATGGCTCTACATAATCTCTGCGTTTGGTGTCGATTACCGCTCCTTTTTTCAACTTTAGGGTCATAGGTTTAACTACCTTAGCAAAGTTAGGAATGAACTTGCGATAGAATCCATATAATCCTAGAAATGATTTTATTTGTTTAGGAGTTTTTGGTAATGGGAATTTTGTGATTGCGTTCGTTTTGTTTGGGTTAGGCCGAATTCCGTTAGTAGTGACAATGTGTCCTAGGAATTCTGTTTCCTTCCTCATGAACTCACATTTATCTAACTGCAATTTTAAGTTAGCGTCCCTTAATTTTCCAAAGACTTTCTTCAATGATAAAATATGTTCCTCCAATGAAGTGGAATAAATTATGATATCATCCAAGTATACCAAACAATCCTTGTAGATTAAATCTTCTAACAAGTTGTTCGTGCATCTCTGAAAAGTTGCCGGTGCATTTTTAAGGCCAAAGGGCATGCGGGTATATTCGTAATGCCCATGTTTGGTTGAAAACGCTGTTTTTGCAATAGATTTTTCCTCCATCTGAATTTGATGGAAACCTTTAGCTAGATCGATAGTAGTAAAATACTGACATCTTCCCAGTTTGTCAAGTATTTCGTCCATTCTAGGAATCGGAAATTTATCATTTATTGTTATTTCGTTAAGATTCCTATAGTCGACTACTAATCTGAATTTCGGTTTACCTGAGGCGTCTGCCCTCTTTGGAACTACCCAAATGGGTGAACAATAGGGGGACTTAGATTTTCGGATAATGCCCTGCTCTATCATTTCCTTAATTTGTTTATTTACCTCCTGATCAACACTCTGGGGGTATTTGTATGGTTTGCGATAAACCGGATCTTCATGTTGAGTTTGGATAACATGTTTAATGGTACTAGTGAAAGTCAAATTCTCACCTTCTCTGTACTGAATGTCTCTATATTGGTATAGGACCTTCTTTAAACATTCCTTTTCTTCAACATTGAGATGTTCGAGCCTAAACTCGTTACATTCGCGTAATTCATTATTGATCGCGAAGTTAATTGTTTCGTCAGTAATCGATGTAGGATTGGATTGCATTGCATCTGAACCCTCGGCATCTTTACTGTTTTTCGGAGTAAGGCACTTTAGGGGTGCGGTCTTCTCCACTTTTTGTTTGATTTTGGAGTTAACCTTTTTGTCTTTTGGACTGGGGCACTTTTTTAGTGTGGTTTCACCCTTTTTGATTGGGTCAAGGCATATAGTTGATGCGGTCTCGCCCTTTTTGATTGGGTCAAGGCATCTAGTTGATGCGGTCTCGCCCTTCTTATCCTCGTATCTGAATTTATAGGTTTTTGAACCTAAGGTTACAGTCTCCTTCTCATAATCAATCTTTGCTTTGGTATCTTCTAAATATTGACGACCTAACAGGAAATCATATTTTTGAGAAAAATTATGCACATAGAACTTTTGTTCAAACGGACATACTCTATTGGGTTTAATCATTATGCTTTTCATTAGTATTATTGGACCCTTAATTGTGTATACCTTGAGGTTTTCTTTAGTTTCCTTCAAATTTACAAAATTCTCAATAATGATATTGATGGACGAACCTGTGTCAATCATACCTTTGTAAAGATTGTTCTCATACGTAATTCTTACATATGGACTGATTCTACCTCTTCTCCCGTGTCCGAGGTTTCCGAGGCAGTTTGATGAAAATTTACGTCTACCTCCATTTTAGTCTGTCCACTACTACTTTCTCTTTGTCTTTTAACGGGACCATTATTACCCGGGTTGTGTGAAGTAGAGGGCTGATGGTTTAATGGATTATTCTGCCTACCTTGATTTAACTTGTTCCTAAAATTGTGATAAACTTGTGGGTCAACAATAGTAGGGTTATTTGGGTTTCGATTCTGGGTATTTCGATTCGAGTTACTGGCTTGATTATTATTTTGTGACGTAGATGAATAGTTAGAATTTGTGTTATGTTTGTTATTGTAATATCTTTGATTATTATTTAAATTTTTATTTCCCTTATTCCTGAGATTATAATCGTGAGATTTTTGAAAATACATATCTTCAGGATTTGCGTCATAAAGACCAAGTTCCATAGTGGCTTGTTTTAACTTTGGGATAATGTCAATATCCTAACGAGCCAACGACATGTACATTCTATCTGGTAATTTCTTATCGATTGTAGACTTGATAGTCCATTTTAACATATCGGAATAATTGCTCTTAATTACGGGATTACATTATAGTTCTAGCTTATCAAAGATATTGCGATGCTGTGCTTCCAGCATCTGGATGAACTTACTGATGCTTCCTGAATATGGTGTTTCCTCCAGTTGTTTTATCAGTGTTACATATGGTCTATGATCCTTAAATGAAGTGGAAAGGGTTTCCCGGATCTCCATCCATGATGTTGCTCCTGCTTGAATTACTGCTTCTAAGGCGTTGTCCACTATTACTCGTTTTATAGCGCCGTAGATTATATGAGCTTGCCGATTATCTTGTGTTGGGTACAGGGTCAGCAATTGGTCCACCTGGTTGATGAATATTGACAGCTTTCCTGGTGTGCCATCATAATAATGCAGCTCCTTAATTTGGTTCAGCAATTGATTTAAGTGTAGCTCGGAGAGTTGTTGCACTGTTGCCATTTTGGTTTTGTTTTATTTTAAAGTCACAGAATTAAAAATTCGGATTTGAACTTTATTTCTGACCGCACGGGATTTTGGTTTGGTTGTATTAAAAGTCACAGAATTAAAAATTCGGGTTTGAACTTTATTTCCGACCGCACGGGATTTTCGATTTAGAATACTACTTGCACGTAGATTCTTTAGCGGATCAATTTTTTTAATCACTATTTCAATTCGTTGGTCTGGATAGCTAGTTGTATAGCTTATCCTTTAAGTTGACCAATACCGTACTGAAAGGATTATTTTAATTTTTGATCCTACCGACTGCGCCAATTAAATACTTGGTATTTCGTAAGTTAAAAAAAATATATTTTATTTTTATTTAACCGAAATAAGTTACAAGATATTTGTATGTATGAAGAACACCGACCGAATAATTTGTCTCAAACTGAACTCAACTATTGAACTAGGATGGGTGACGATCAAACCTCGGTTTCGAGCTTTTGAGGATCTTGATTGATTTCGAAAGATTCTAAGAGAGAGCTTAATTGATTATTTAATTTCTCTTGGATTCAAGTGCATTCGCTCTTGGATACAAGTGCTCTTTTGAAATTTGATAATTTTGTTTTCGAGCTAACGAGTCCGAACTTTGAGCGTGTGAACGCGACAAATAGGAAAGGATGTTTAGACAATAAAATTGTTTAGTCTACTACTGGGGACTTGTGTTTATTCTACTGTCGAACTCGTGTGGAGTTGTGGTGTCCAATGACTTTATGGTCATTCGATGATGATTCATGGGTGTACATATATGTGGAATAAGTAGGCATGTGCTAAAGTCTATGGGACTGTGGATATGTCACTATATATACATTTATATATATATATATTTTCACCAAAGTCAAAGCTTAGCTTCTTGCCTAGTTATCGCTACACTGAGCGGAAATTTTTTATAAACTAATATATACTCAATTTTTTTCAATAATTTAAGTAATTTGTATTTTCTTTTCTTATTAAACTTAATTCGTATTAACCGTTAGAATTTACTTGTTGCTGTTTTCTAACAATTTAATTTCATAATTAATCAATATTATTATTAATCAATAAATAATAGTAATGATCACGTTTCTAAGTTCTTTTATTAATACGCTTTTATTAGTTCGGGATGTATGTATGTATGTATGTACATATGTATGTAACGGAATCTTTGAACACTATTTTCAAGGGTTTCCAAATATCTGATAAACTTGAAACTTCTCAAGGACCGATGACAGTGCAATAATTTGATAAAAAAAAATTATTATTCTGATTAGGATCGTCAGGATTGATAAATTCTTTTTTTTATAGATCGTCCGTAAAGGAGTAAGAGAGACAGAGCTAGCGCGCGATCTGCGCATGCCTGCTGGACAAGCTTATGTAGACAATGAAGAACTTGATTGCTCAAAGTTAACAGGAAAAACCCCATGCAACAAATGAGCCTTAATTGAAATAGTGAGATTACGAAATAGTTCGTGAGATATTTCATAATTACATGTCCACAAAAATCGATTATTGATAAAGCAAACTAAAATACAAAAAATAACTGATAGCTAAAAAAATGTAAAAAAACACGCGTTTATAGGTACCTACACTAAAAATTATAAAATAAATCATAGTTTAAAAAAACTAAAAAAACACGCTTTTATAAATAACAGAACTAAAAAGAAGAAAATAATTTATAATTACAAACAATATTATTAAATTCATATTAAATTATACTTATAAACAAGATCGCTAAATTCAAAGTTAAAAGCGTGGGGTGTAAGATTTTTCTATATTTTCATAATCCTCCCACTACAGATAATTGTAACATTGATTATAGATGCACCCCACGCTTAATTCGCTTAATAACTCTGAATTTAGTGATCTTGTTTATAATTATATACTATTGCTCTGAATTGAATAATTTTGTTTGTAATTATAAATTATTTTTTTCTTTTTAGTTCGGTTATTTATAAAAGCGTTGTTTTTTGTTGTTTTTTTTAACTATTATTTATTATGCACAGTTCCAGCTCAAACAGATGGGATTTTTTGGCATTTGAAAGCTGGAATCGTTTAGCTATAGTTTGCCCATACTATTTTCTGCCCAAGTCCAGTTTCAAAAATATAAAACTTCAAACATTTTTTTTAAATCTCCTCACAATTTCTTATATATTCGTTTTTCAACTTTTACATTTATTGCTGTATTAATTTCTACACACATTATATTTCATACAGATAGAAAACTATGTCGAGCAGGGATGGCCTTATGCATTGTCCCCAGTTCAGCAGAGCGGCAAGCGCGGCATTCATGTACATGAATCGAACGCTACTCCGTTGAATGTAGAATTCTGTGCTGATTGCTCAGGCAAGTATTTCCCTTTTGAGATATTTCGAATTCGTCTAAATTAAAATCGGAAAATATCTATGGAATAGGATTCTACTATTAATATGAACTTAGTATTATATTTTAAGGAGTTTGTTTACCTTTTTTGTACATAGTATAATTTTGTTATCTTATTTACCCACAGTTATTGATTTATTTTAATTTTTTTTTTGAACTAAAACAAAAATATTAAAAAAAGAAAATTCATTGAATTAACATATTAAAAAATAAATTAAGAAAAAGTTTGCCTCGCGCGGGACTTAAACTCGCACTAGTCTGTTTGGAAGGCGGTTGTTCTAACCCCTAAGCCACACGCCGCGTTCGCCTCGAGACGACAAAGACAAATATCAAACGAGCAAAAAAATAAATGTCCCAAAGGGGTTGCAAGTTTTTGTCCCTCTCACAGACGATATGCACTTGTGTGAATATCGCCGACGCAATTTTAGTTGTCTGCGTGGCGCGATGTGTAAGCGGCCGGACTGATAAACATTTAGACGTAGGTTCAATCCCTAGTTGGTCGTAAAATATTCTAAAAAATTTTGTGAGTATGCTTGAAAATAATTTACTAAATGTAAACGTAACAAATGTAAAAAATTAGCTTGTAAAACAGTCGAAGCTTTATAAATTTTTTTTTTTTGTAATCGAAATTTTTTCCTAAATTTTATCCGAGAAGCGACGGCGGCACCATGAATTACACCACTGAGCGGTAAGGGTGAATTTGATCATGAGTCGAGCAGCGAATTCAGCATCATGAATAACCCCGCTCACGCATGAATAAATGCGAATGAGAACTTTACATAAACGGTGAGTCCTACCCACCGAACGGGTAAGCATGAAAGTTAGCATGAATTTGGCTAAAAAATGCGACTGGAACACCAAATCTTCCCCGTTTTATTGTTCAGCGCCGTTTTCTTTCTCTTCGTACTTCTCTCTCTCACTCTCTCTTTCTCCTTTCCCATAACTCAGCACTCGAATTTATTTTTATTATAGCGTGGGATCAGAACTCTTTTCATTGATTGATGAAAAAAGTCATTGAAAGAGACATACTTTGTTTTAGAATTTAGAGTTTAGATTTGAACTAGCGCTTTCTAAAATATTTAGTGCGCGATGTCCCATGCAAATCTACTTCAAATTGAATACGAAAACAAAAAAGGAATTTTGGCACATCGAAATTTGTACACACTTGCAGATTTTGTGTTAAATAGAACGAAATAATTTCTATCTTCATTACAGTCACCTAGATTTATCATATTTACAGTTACAGTTACAGATTAACATTCCGATCATTTTCAAGGCAGCTATATGATATAGTCCTTGGATTTCCATAAAATTAAAACCGAACTTCTAACATAAAATATCTAGGTCTAAAATTTGATGAATATACATATGTAAGAAACTGGAAAAGTTATTATTTTTAGTTGCAGTCATATGTCGATCGTACCTAATTTTTGAAGAAATATAAAATGTTTGTATCTCATGAAATTCTGTTAAAAAATGGAAAGGTTATCTTTTTTTTTTTTAATTTCGTTATAAGACTAACTGCAAACTACATCAAGTATATACAAATCAAGAACAAATAATGTAATGACAAAAGAAAAAAAGAAGAATTGTGCTCTTAGCTCAAACAATGAATCTATTTATTTGAGATATATTTATGCAACTTTTTTCCCATTAAGTGTTAGAGTTGAAAAGACTTGATCCAAACTTTTCATCTTCCGTTAATTTATTTCATCGATTTCTTTCGCATTTCCTAGTAAACGGACATGTTTTTCCTTTGCGGTCTTGTTTTGTGTTTATATTTGTAATAAGCTTGGAATAAGTTTAATATTATATTTTGTGTCAATAACTTCCAGCTCATTTGGCATGCGTATGCAGCTATTCTTATCTGTGTTTTTAAATCGAGTCTTTTTTCTCATAGTTAATTATGCAGTCAGTACTTCCCTTTCATATGTTGTTGTTTGCGCATTCGTAACAGTTAATCGTTTCAAAATTTTTTCTCGCACCCTCTCGCTCTCTCGCTTTAAATAAATGACCCGAACGAACTCTTCAACACTATTTGCTCTACCAACTTCTGGTCACAGTACCTTGTTGTTAAAGAGTTCGAAGCGAAGAACGTTTTCCAATCCCGACCCAAAAAAGTAACATACACCCTAGGTGTTTCGTATCAGAGCAAGATAGCTCCTAACTCGTATTCTGATATCTTTTCGTATGATTCTCAGATTATTGTGCTCACAGAAACCTGGTTAAAGCCGGAGGTTCTGAGTTCCAAAGTTTTTTTCAGCTGTGTTCACAGTATATCGGCTTGATCGCGATATCAGGCGTTTATGTGGATTCCTCACTCATGTCAGAATTATTAAGTTTTGTTTTGAGGAATGCAACGATGTTGTTTTTTTTTCAACACTATTTGCTCTACCAACTTCTGGTCAGAGTACCATGTTGTTAAGGAGTTCGAAGCGAAGAAAGTTTTCCAATCCCGACAAAAAAAAAGTAACATACACCCTAGGTGTTTCGTATCAGAGCAATATAGCTCCTAACTCGTATTTTGATATCTTTTCGTTTGATTCTCAGATTATTGTGCTCACAGAAACCTGGTTAAAGCCGGAGGTTCTGAGTTCCAAAGTTTTTTCAGCTGTTTTCAAAGTATATCGGCTATATCGGGAGGATTCCTCACTCATGTCAGAATTATTAAGTTTTGTTTTGAGGAATGCAACGATGTTGCATTCCTTTGTGTGAAGCTATCTATCAAAGGTAGCTCCATTTTAATTACCTGTTCCTACATACCTCCACTGTCGGAACTTCCTATTTATTGGAATCACCTTTCCGCTATTTAGATGGTTTCCAGTAGACTTGCGGATAGAGACCAGTTGGTAGTTCTAGGAGATTTTAATATCCCTGGTGCTATTTGATGCTCAAATTATTCTACCAATACTCTCCGAACTCCTACACAACTTGACTTTATCGCTCGCTAGTTCGACATTTCGCTGTCTCAAGTCAACCATGTGCGAAATTCTTTTCAGCGCTTGCTCGATCTTTGTTTCGTCTCTGATGCTTCGAAAGTCAGTTTAGCCAATGTGGCGCCTCTGACGTAGCCCGAAAATCCGTATCATTCAACTCACGATGTGACTCTTGATATTGGGTCTGACTTACAGAATATATCTGACCGTCTAGCCAAAAAAGTCCTCTGTTGGATGCAAACCAAAGATTACCTTCCTATTCTCTTAATAAACTTACCGCCCTTAGCCAATCGTAGAACGATACTAGGTTAGATTAGGTTAAACCGGACGGCCCTCCTGAGGGGCCAATCATAGGCCAGTGTGGCCCTTATTTATCCGGATGTTGTTTTTCACATGGTCCTGGAGAATCTTACATGGTGTTAAAATCCTTAAGGAGCGCGGTAGTTTTTACGAAGGCAAGTAGTTAACCTGGCGACCTTTTGGAGGCATCAACAAGTGATCCCATTACTGGGGCACCTAAGTGCTTTACTCTTGTCTGTGTTAGGGCTGGGCATTTACGGTTGAGATGCTCAAAGGTTTTAGTGGCCTCAGATTCATCGCATTTCCTGCAGTTGCCGTTGTTGGTGATGCCCAGCTTGACTGCATGCGCGGCAGCCAGGCAGTGGCCCGGAAGCATTCTCACTAGTAGTCTGCAGTCTTTTCTGGATAGATGCAGTACGTAGTGGCTGAGTTTGTCATTGCGCTCTTTGCACATGATTTTAGTTGTTTTGCAAGTCATAGAGTTTCCTCTCCACTTGATTTTTGCTCGTACGCCCGCCCGCCTCTCTAACTCGCTTCGGAGCGTTCTTAGAGAGACTGCGACGTTTTCTGTTCTATCAATTGCCAGTCCGACTCCTTCCTTTTCAAGTTAGTCTTCGTTTTCGTTTCCCTCTATGCCCGGTGGCTAGGAACCCAGTAGATCCGCACTGACGTTTTCGTGCTTAGAATATCTAGCTCGTCCCTGCTTGCCAGTACATTTTTGGAACAGACCGCTAACGATTGCATGGATCTAATCGCTGCCTGACTGTCTACGAAAAGGTTTACCGCCTCACCGCCTCTGCCGCCTTCCTGATGGCGAAGACTTCCTCCTGGAATATGCTGCAATGGGTTGGTAGCTTATACGATAGCCTCATCTCGGGGTCTGTACTGTATATGCCCGCTCCAACTCCTACTTCCATCTTGGAGCCGTCAGTGTAAATATTGAGGTGTCGAGCGTGGTTCTGAAGCGTTTTTCAGTCTTCAGGTCCCATAAATGTTGATGTAGGCGTCATGTAGTCAGATACACTGCTCATGGTTCGACCAATTAAACTGTGCCCGTATCCTTTTGACGACATACTTCCTAGCGCTACTAAGCGTTGTGCACCCATTCCCGCGGTCAGGTGCGCGTGGATGTCCAGGGAATCAATTCCAATTATAGTCTCTAAAGCTTTTGTGGGGGTTGACCTCAGCGTCCCAGATATGCAGAGCAGTGCCTGCCGCTGGGTTTTCCCCATAAGCTTTTTGTAGGTTCTCTTTTTTATGGCTTGCCACCACACTAAGACTCCGTATAGCAAAGTCGGAAGCAACACCGATAAGTAGACTAAGTGCATCAGAGCGTGTGAGAGGCCCCATGTGCTGCAGAGCATCTTCTTGCGCATATAGCGCAATGGTGACCTTTTTCACCCTCTTTAGTACATTGGCTTACCATGCCAGCTTGCTGTCCAAGGAATTGATTTTTGGGAGGAACCATGCCGGTACCTTGTATTTCTTAGTGAAGAAAATGAGGTCCGTCTATTCCACATTGATATTGAGTCCTACCTTGTCCGTCCACTCACATATCTAACTGAGTGCGCCGTCTCCACTGATTTCCCTTTTATATATGCATGCCGGTTGGTTGACATTAATATGCCCACATAGTTTCGGATGTATAAGTCCAGCATCATTTCTAGCGTCTTGAGTAGAAAGGAGGTGAGGCTTACCGGCCTGTAGTCCTATAGCGTGACGTGGCTGGTCTTTCCGGCTTTGGGTAGGAAGACAATCCTCGAGGTCCTCCATTGGGTTGGGATATAGCCCGTACTTAGAAAATCTGTGTAAATTGCGTGTAGCCATGGAGTAATGACTTCTTTGGTCGCCTGCAGCATGGCTGGAAATATTCTGTCTATCCTGATGCTTATATCCCCGCGGCGGAGTCTATAGCCCACTGAATTCCTCTAGAGGATATGAGATCATTTGGGAGATACTCTTCCTTCGTTGCTAGTACCTGGTGCTCGTTGGCATTGGTGATCTCTGTTTAACCTGGGAAGTGCGCGTGCATTAGTGCTGTTAGGGCCTCTTCGCTGCCGTCAGTCCACCGTTCGTCGTCGCGTTTGAGCTGACTCTGTATGATGGGTTGCTTTGAAAGCAACTTCCGTAGTCAAGCCGTTTCTGGGGCCGTCTCTATGATGGAGCAGAAGTTCCTCCAAGAGCTTCTTTGTGCCCTGCGTATTTCCTTCTTGTAGTTTCTTAGAAGGATTTTGTATTCCTCGTTTATTATATCATCCTTCGCCTGCTTGGCGAGTTTGAAGAATTCTCTGAGGTTATCGCGTTGGAGCGAGATTTTGTATACCTCGTTGATTACATTATCCTTCGCCTGCTTGGCGAGTTTTAAGAATTCTCTGAGGTAATCGCGTTGGAGCGAGAAGTCCTTGTTCCACCAGGGTGGTCTGGTCCTTTTCTTGCTTCTTGAAATCGGGCATGATGCGTGTTGAGCATCCTGTAATTCCTTTGAGAGGGTCTCTAAGGACTTTTGTATGTCTTCATCGGATTTTGTTCCCGGACTCGTCGCGAGTTTACGAGAGATTATATCTTGAAACTTTCCCCAGTTAGTGTTCCGGGGGTTTCTGAAGACTGTGTCTAAAAAGGATGGTCTCTCTCCAGGACCTTCCAATCTGATACCATGGAACTTTGTCCCGCTCCGAGTGCTATATCTAGCACGGTGGACGAGGTGGGGCTTACAAAGGTGTGTTCCTCCCCCACGTTTGCTCTATCTAAATTGGTAGAGAGAATAAAGTCTAAAAGTGACTCACCTATGTCGTTTATGTCGGGGCTTCCCCATACGCTGTGATGCGCATTGGCGTTTGCAGCCACGATCAGTTGCTGATCTTTCGGGCCGGGTTCTACCAGACTCCTGAGTTCTTCCGCTGGAGCTGGCCTATCGTGTGCCATGTAGCAGAAAGCTACCGTTAATGCGCGTTTTCTTGCTTTCTAGCAACACCACAGTCAGGTCGTACGAGCTGAAATGATACATAAGGTTAGCTTGAAGACCCTTCCGTACGAGTACGGCGGTTCTGTTTCTGCTTACCGATGGTGCGTAGTAGTTTGAGGATTTGATGACCATCGAATGTGGGCATGGGAGCTACAGGGTCTTCCTCCATCCGTGTAACTAATGACCTCCACCGCGCCTCGGGCATCTTGCCTTTCTCATCGCTCCTGTCATTGAGTGCCGCGATCAAATGTCGTTTAGTCACCTCACTGGCCCTCGCGATTAACCTTAACTTTTGGGTTTTCGCCTTCAAGTGGGGCCTGCTTCCTTGGGCACGCTTTGCTGCTTGCTCGCCGGAGTGTCTTTTATGGTACTCTCGGCATAGCGTTGCCGCTGGGTGGCATGCATCTCCTCCACCTTTTTGGCGGAACCGGCCGTTGATGCCATGCTAGGAAGCTTGGCGAAATGCAGCCTGCTCTCCTCGATCCTTTGCTCGACCCAGTTGAGCTTAACCTCTTCCTCTTCCGATAGGGCAGCTTTTGTCCGGAGCCGGCTCTGGATTCGAAGGGCAGCTTTGTACTGCGCCTTAGCCTTCTTCCCCTCGCTTGAATGCTTCAGCCCGTCCCTATGCGGAGAGCTGGTGCCTGGTTCTGGCGAGCGAAGAAAGCTTTCTTCCTCCCCTTTCAAAAGCTGGACGCTCCCCCGGTCCGAGTCTGTATAGACAACGGCACCCGTGCGGCTAAGCCGTGACCGCTGGGGATACGCAGAGAGGATTGTTTCCCTCCGTGCCCGCTGGTGGTAGCAGTCATGCCTTCCACCGACGTTTGGGCTGACATCCCAGCCCCGGTTGCCTCTCCTGTCTGGGTGGGAACCACACACTTGCCATGGTTAGTGATTCATTTCTTCCGCCGTTTAAGCGGGAGAAATTGAATCGAAGCCTTAGCTAGATACTGCATTACTCAGGACAGAGCATGCGCCACTGCATTACCATTGTACGGGGTAATACAGTGCCCATTTCCCAGCCGGCTCCGTCGTCGAGGGTTCAGCTGGAGGATTTTTGCCAACCATAGAACGATGCTAGGAATAACCCTTATTTATAACCTTATCAATGGTGGTATTTCCTATCAGAATGCAAGAGACTTACTGAGTAAGTCTCCTAACTTCTATTCTGATAGCCTTTCGTTTGGTTCTCGGGTTATTGTGCTCACAGAAACCTGGTTAAAGCCGGAGATTCTGAGCTCCGAAGTTTTTCCAGCTGTTTTCAAAGTATATCGGCTAGATCGGGAGGATTCCTCACTCATTTCAGAATTATTAGCTTTCGAGGAATGCAACGATGTTGAATTCCCTTGTCTAAAGCTATCTAGCAATGATAGCTCCATTCTTATAACCTGTTCCTACATACCTCCATTGTCGGAACTTCCTATTTATTGGAATCACCTTTCCGCTATTTAGATGGTTTCCAGTAGACTTGCGGATAGAGACCAGTTGGTAGTTCTAGGTGATTTTAATATCCCTGGGGCTATTTGATACTCAAATAATTCCATCAATATTCTCCTAACTTCTATACAACATGACTTTATCGCTGACTTGGTTGACATTTCCCTGTCTCAAGTCAACTACGTACGAAATTCTTAAGCGCTTGCTCGCTCTTTGTTTTGTCTCAGATCCGGCGAGAGTCAGTTAAGCAAGGGTGGCGCCTTTGACGCAACCCGAAGATCCGTATCATCCAACTTTCGATGGGACTTTCGATATTAGGCCAGACTTACAGAATATATCTGACCGTCCACCAAAAAAAAAAAAATAGTGTTCTGTGTTCGCATGACGGATTTTGAACTTCGGAATAATTTTATATATGAATACAATGGGCCGATCTATACATTTGCCGTGTGTATTTTTTACAATGCCATGAACTCATTTTTTACTGAATGTGTTCCTTTCTACTATCCGCCAATCTCGAATAAACCGCCTTGGCTTACTTAAGAGTTGATCCGACTTAAAAATAAAAAATCTAGGCTAAATGCTAAATTTAAAATCACCGGTTCTCAATCTTTACTTTACCGTACTGAACGCGCAGTGTTTTAAAAACTATTTAGCTCGTTGCAGTGTCCAGTTCTTACAAGACAAACAGAAAGAAAAAAAGCAAATCAGATTCGAACAATTATTGATCAAGTTTCAACTGTCTGTGGACGTTCACGTGTTTTTGATCGCTTTACCGAAAGACTTCCAAAAATTAACAAAAAAAAGTTCACTAAAAATAAGAAAAGTGGTGAAAAAAGCTGGCAATTTAAACTAGCTATCCGATCTAGCTAATTAAAACCAATTAAAATACCGAACTCAATCAAAATATTAACAGGTGCATCCGGTAAAGCCACGAAGCCAAGTTGTGATGGACGAAGACGGATGTCTTCTGCACGGAATATTTTTTTTTTTTTTTTGTCATGGACGTTGATGCACTACGGGCAGTACACTCACGTGGCCCGTATGACACCAAACACGTGTCTGTTTGGGTTAGGTGTCAGTAGGCGCGATGAAAAATATCGGACAGAATGCGAGGAAATTGACTACCGGCGAGCTTTCATGTTTACTAAATGTGTTAGTATTAAAAAATTTAATTTTGAAAGACTATCTACGTTTGAGAGTAGTGTGTACAAATCATTATAATTTGCACATAACACTCGAAAAGGTTCATGCAGTTCAAAGGAGGTTCTACAGTGGCGCAACACTAATGGGATATTGGATCTTGTAGTTCTACATGGTACGTGGAAATTAAGCTGACTCAACAAGTCAGCACTTTCCACATCACCATGGATAAGGTTAAAAATAAAGGTTATCCCTAGCATCGTTCTACGATTGGCTAAGGACGGCAAGTATATTAATAGGAGTCTAGTACAGTAGGAAGGTAATCTTTGGTTTGCATCCCAATTTAAAGCGCGTAGAGCGAAAAGTGAAAAGTTCTTTTCAACCGACTCAATGCGTTTACTATGGACGCCGTACTGAGGGCTCCAAACGCAGCATCCATATTCTAAGATAGGACGAACTAAAGAAGTATATAAGGATTTAGTAACATTGGGGTCATTGAATTCCTTCGACCGCCGTTTAATAAATCCAAGCACACCCCTGGCTTTATTCACCATAGACGAAATATGATCTATAAAGTCAAGTTTTGGGTCCAAGCGGACGCCCAAATCGTCAACTGTATTAATTCTTTCCAAAGAGCAGCCGTTCAGCGTGTAAGTAGCAAGCTCAGGAACGACACGTGAGAATGTCATTAGCTTGCATTTCGAGTCATTTAAGTTTAATAAGTTTACACGGCACCAAGTTTGAAAATTATTAAGATCTGTTTGTAAATCCGACTGGCAGGCAACGTCATTGTATTGCACGCAAAGCTTGACGTCATCCGTTAGTAAAGACTTTGGGCAGGTCATTTATAAAGTGAGGGGTGTTAATGTTTTCAAATAATTTAGGGATGGCCGACAACTTAGAGATTCCTCTATAATTGCTGGCATCCAATTTGCTACCTTTCTTGTGGAGAGGAATAATTAACGATTCCTTCCAAATAATGGGAAAGTGGGAGGTTTCTAAGGACAAGGGTAACAATTTCAGAATGGGATAGCACAGTGCGTCGGTACAATACCTGAGCACACAGCCAGGAATTCCGTCGGGACCTGGCGAATAAACTGGTTTGACACGATTGTTTATGGGGAAGACAACCAATTTGCCACCCTTGAGCAATAATAACTAACGCTCGAATTAGGTTAATTAAATGCTGTGTATATTTTCGTTTCACTTCTCTGGTCGGAGCTGCAACTACCGATCGAATGCTTTACTTTAACATATATAAAAACGCTTACAATTTAGCTTAGCCTAAAGATAAGGCGACAGAAGAAGAAGAGAGGGAAAAATTGATAAGAAAAGAAAAAAGCTATAAGCGCAGCAGGTGCAGCCAAACTCCCATGTGCGCATGATTAGGCGCTAGCGGTCTGCTCCGAACAACGATGAAGATCTAAAAGAAAGAGCTTTCGTTTAGGCTAGGACACAAAATTAAGTTTGATTTGGGTATGTCATAGGAATAAGTCTGGTGTAAATACGAGGAGTTTGCATAAGTTGTTTGAAAAAACTGCGAAAATAGATCGGCTATTGCCTGATCATTATTTGCGGTAGTATTTTTAAATGAAAGCGAGGAAGGATTTGTTTTCGGCTTACGTTTATGTTAATAAAACTGTTTTGGGTCCTGTGAGAACTGGGCCCTACAACGAGTTAAATAGTTTTTATATCACTGCGCGTTTAGCACGGTAAAGTTTGACCGAGCTGATAAATAAGATGAAAGGGTAGATTGAGAACCGGTGAATTTAAATTTAGCATACAGTCTAGATTTTTTATTTTTAAGTCGGCTCAACTCTTTAGTAAACCACGGCGGTTTATTCGAGCTTGGCGGATAATATAACGGAACACATTCAGTAAAAAATGAATTCATGGCACTGTAAAAAATATCAACGGCAACTGCAATGTCAGTGCACTTGTATAGATCGGACCAATTGAACTCGTTTATAAAATTATTCAGCCGCTCAAAGTCCGTCTTGCGAAAACATAGGACTTTATTGACTGGACGGTCAGAAATATTCTGTACGTCACACCCGATATCAAGGGTCACATCGAAAGTTGGATGTTAAGAATCTTCGGGCTGCGTCAGAGGCGCCAGCCTTGCTAAACTGACTCTCGCAGGATCAGAGATGAAGCAAAGATCGAGCAAGCGCTGTAAGGAATTTCGAACATGATTGACTTGAGACAGCGAAATGTCGAACAAGCCAGCGATAAAGTCATGTTGTGTAGATGTATGGAGAGTATTGGTGGAATTATTTGAGCACCAAATAGCACCAGGGATATTAAAATCTCCTAGGACTACCAACTGGTCTCTATCCAAAAGTTTACTGGAAACCATCTGAATAGCGGAAAGGTGATTCCTATGAATAGGAAGTTCCGACAATGGAGTTATGTAGACACATCGTTGCATTCCTTGAAGGTTAATAATTCTGTCGTGAGTGAGGAGTCCACCGCTATAAGAACACCCCCGCGTCTGATACGGCGATCAAGCCGATTGAATTTTCTAATTAGTTTATTAGAAACATTAACAAATTAAATTACGAAAAACCGAGTTGTGGTGGCAGACGTTTGGCGAACGAAAAAAAGGTGGTGCGTGGCTTCGAGTGTAAAAAATGCGAATCATATATTTCATCTGCTTAGCCTAGCTTATCTAAGGTTGGCGAAGGCGAGGCGAATTCGCGAAGAGCGCGAGAGAGCTTTATTGCGCTCTCGCCTTCGCCCTAAACTAACTACACTAGACTTCACAAATTATGACTTCAGCCAACACCGGCCCCGTTGAACGCCTCCACGGCTTCAACCTCCTGGAAGCGGCGCCAGCTTGTGGATCGCCCTTCGGAAGATGGCTCCATCGCTCCGTCTAAGGTCGACGACCCTGACCATGCCGTCCTCCCCTGCGTGCGTTGCGACGATCCGTCCGAGGAGCCACTGTTGAGGCGGCAGGTTGTCCTCTGCCACTATGACGAGCTGTCCCTCCTTGACGTTCTCCTGGTCGTGGTGCCACTTGCCTCGTATTTGAAGGCCCAGCACATACTCCCGGGACCATCGCCGCCAAAACATTTGCTTGGCTGACGAGACAAGCCGCCATCGCCGCAAGCAGCTGAGACCCGCCTGGTCCGGGGTCCGCAGTGCTGGTGCTGCGACGAGGGGCCCGCCTGTCAGCAGGTGTCCTGGAGTGAGTGCCTCTCCGTCGCTTGGGTCCTGGCTGAGAGCTCCGAGGGGCCGCGAGTTCATCATGGCCTCGATTCCGACGAGGACTGTCCCCAGCTCTTCTGCGTTGAGGAGTGCGCCGCCCACCGCTCGTAGGAGTAGGTGCTTGGCAGTTTTGACACCTGCCTCCCATAGTCCGCCCATGTGCGGAGCCCGAGGGGGTGTGAACGCAAATTCGCATCCGCTTTTTGATGCGAATTCGCGAATCGCGTCTGCCTGCTCCTCGAGCCTCTCGCGAAGAGCCTGGAAGTGGCGACTCGCTCCGACGAAGTTCGTCGCGTTGTCGCAGTGCACGGTCTGGGGACATCCTCGGCGACCAATAAACCTTTGGAAAGCCAATAAAAAAGAGTCAGTACTTAGGTCTGAAACAATTTCTAAATGAACCGCCTTGGACGCAAAACAAACAAATAATGCAATGTAGGACTTATATGGGGGCCTTCCTCGTATTTTCAATGTCGTATAAACAGGGCCACAAAAATCAACGCCACATATTGCAAATGGGCGGAGAGCACGGAGTCTTTCTGCGGGAAGATTTCCCATAATTTGAGTCATCAGTCGGGGCTTGTATTTAAAACAGCGCACACACGATCGAACTGTCTGACAGCAGAGTTCCTGAGCGTTTATGGTCCAAATACGCTGTCGTAGGATGCTCACAAGTGCTCGAGGGCCGACATGAAAATTTGTGTGGTGCAGATGCCGGACGTAGCTCTGCACAAATTGGGAGCGTTTCGTCAACAGCAAGGGAAACTTGGCATCGTAGGATATAGGAGCGTTTGCTAGTCGCCCCCCAACTCGCAACAACGAAAAATTGCACCAAGTGCCGGTGTCTTCATGGATGAATGGGTTCAACCGCTGAAGACTTGGGCCGACCTTGGAACCTTTACGAATTTTTACTATTTCTACTTGATACTCGTGACTCTGGATTATTTCGACTATCTTATTAAATGCTTCATTATATTCAGTCGGTGACAGAGTTTTTTCGAAAACTATACTCTTGTCTTTACATTTTCTTATGAAGCGGAACATATAAGCGAACACTCTCAGCAGTTTCAGGTGTGACGAGAATCCCTCGATGACGTCTAGCAAATCGGATGTTTGCACCGCAGCGGTCAGTCCGACCACAGTCTTCCTTGATTCCTGCCGCAAGACTTCCTCATCCGGTTCGAAATGAACATTTTTGGGCCAGTTCTCCTCCTCGTCCTTCAGAAATTGAGGTCCCGTAAACCAGATAGACTGTCCAATTTCGTCGACGTCACAACCTCTAGACACTATATCTGCTGGGTTCTGCTTAGTTGGAACATGCCGCCATGTAGCGTGTCCTGACCATTCCTGAATCTCCGCAACCCTGTTCGAAACGAATGTCGACAACGACGATGGATGAGATCGGATCCAATGGAGAGTGACTTCCGAATCCGACCAGTAAACGATTCGCTCGATAGGGACATTTATCAGCGGTTTGATTCTCTGGCAGAGATCTGCGAGAAGGTGAGCGGCACATAACTCAAGCCTTGGGAGCGTTTTTGTCTTGAGCGGCGCTACTTTCGACTTTGAAGTCAACAACGATACTTTGTAACCTTCGGCAGATTTGCTACGAATGTAGACGCAAGCTCCATAGGCTCTCATGGATGCGTCGGCAAAGGCATGTAATTGTACCGGTGACATCGGATCGGTATGCACAAACCGAGGAAAAGCTATCTTATCTAATTGAGACAAGGTGTTTTTTAGCATATTCCATGCCGTTTCTAAATTCAGTGGAATTGACTCATCCCAGTCTAACTTCTTAAGCCACAGTTCCTGCAATAGGATCTTTCCTTTTATTATAATGGGACTTAATAAGCCGAGGGGGTCAAACAGCTTGGATGTCACCGATAAAATGTTCCGTTTTGTCGCTCGGACACCCATGACAGAATCGTCAATTTTAAATTTGAAGGCATCTTCGCTAGGCAACCAAGATATTCCTAACGCCTTAGTTGACTCTGAGTCCGAGATAGGTATCGACTTAACTGTGCTCTCAGATGCAGTGACCTCAGGTGAGTTTGAAAACCACTTTGTCAATTCAAACCCAGCTGTTTGAAGAACCTGAGACACTTCAGACTTGATTGTCCGTAGCTCCTCTACGCATGCAGCACCAGTTAGCATGTCATCGACGTAAAAATCGGATCCAATTACGTCGGCAGCTCTAGGGAATGAAAGTTTCGCAGATTCACTCAACCTTTTTAAACACCGAATAGCAAGAAAAGGGGCTGGTCCAGTACCATATGTAACGGTGTTGAGCTTGTATAATCTCAAGGATTCAGAGGGGTCTCTTCTCCACACTATGAGTTGAAACTGCCTATCCGCTTCGTTAACCATCACTTGGCGATACATCTTTTTTACATCGGCAGTCAGGGCATACCTGTGCAGCCGGAAGCGGAGTAGAGTGGAGTACAACTCTTCTTGGATTGTCGGTCCCACCATCAAGATGTCATTTAAGGCCACCTGAGTCGACGTTTTGCACGATGCATCGAAAACAACGCGCAACTTTGTTGACGTACTCTGGGGCCTCAACACACATTGATGGGGAATGACATAATGTGGAGTGGAAGGAATTTTGTTGTCTGTAGGCGACATATGACCTAAGGCGAGATATTCTTCCATAAATTCCAAATACATGGTCTTTATGTCAGGATCTCGAGACAACCTTCTCTCAAGCGACAAAAACCGCCGTTTTGCAACATCAAAGGAATTGCCTAACCCCTTAGGGTCAGATTTAAACGGCAGCCTTACTTCAAACCGACCTGATGGCAATACCTGAGTAGTCTTCCTGTAATACTCTTCACATAATTTGTGCTCAGGCGACAGAATTTTCTTAGGATTTGGCATTTCCTCCAGTGACCAAAATTTTTGTAGCGTGGTGTCGATCGACACTAACGATTCTTCACTACAACTGAAACTATTCACAACTTGCTTCGGGGCTGCAGATTTATATCTCCCCGAGACAACCCAACCAAGAAGGGTCTTTTGAAGAGTTGGATAGTCAGGACCTTGTTTAATTTGACCAACAGCTAGCAATTCGAAAAATGATTCGGCTCCGATTAGCATATCAATTTTTTGTGACTTGTAAAAGTAGGGGTCTGCTAATGGGAGGTTCTTTGGGATCTTCCAATCGCTAACGTTCACCGATTGATCGGGGTGATAACCGGTGATCGATTTTAAAATCCAGAAATCGAACGAGAACTCACTCCCATTTATTCGTGACTTCACCACGGTGTGTATCTTTTTCTTGACTTGAGAATTGGATTCGCCAATACCAAGTAAGTTGATACACGACTCCTCTCTACGAATCTGTAAGCGGTTCGCTAATTTTTCCGTTATGAAATTCGTTTGAGACCGAGAGTCCAGAAGTGCTCGGGCTAAAACGTATTCGCCGCTTTTGGTGCGCACGCTTACGATTGACGTAGCCAAGATTACCCTGTCCAATGACGTAGCATGCATAACATGTGACGTGGAAGGCTGCTCTTGGTTAAAAGGAGGAGAAATATTCTCTTGAAGGGGTGGCAACGCTAAACTTTTATCAGGCACTGTGTATCTGTGGAGCAGAATGTGATGTGAGCGGTCACAAGCTCTACACTTTTTTCCCTTGCATTTTGACACAGTATGGCCTTTTCGCAGACAATTGATGCATAAGGAGGCTGACTTAACAAACTCGAACCTTTGCATTACAGAGAGACGCCCAAACGGGCTGCAATTCTGTAGTGAATGATCTTCTGCATTGCAATAGCTACAAGTTTGCTGAGGCTTGCTGTTGGAGGAGGAACACGAAAATGAGCTTCGATTATGTGGTTTGCTTGACGGTAATTTTTCCAGCTTTGGTTTTGTTGATTCTTCAGCCGATAAATGCTGGTATCGGCGATTTAACATTTTTTCACAATCGGACCAAAGTGGCAATGTCTCATAATCGAGCTGTTCCTCCCATTTTTGTTTGGTCACTGGGTCGACTCTATTTAATACCAAATATATCAACATTGCGTTTGAAATTTTTGTATCATCTCCTATCGATAGCAGAGAACCGTAAATCGACGAAACAGTGTCGATAAGATTTCTCAAGGAGGATGCGGATTGATGCGATATTTTCGGAAGACTAAACAATGTTGAAATATTATTCATAAAGATGAGGCATTCGTTATCGTAAACCTTTTTTAAACTGGCCATCGCCTTTTCGTAATTACTCTCGGTGACTTGGTAAGCTTTAATTGTTCCTAAAGCTTCACCAGAGAGACATGAGATTAAGTGGTTAAATTTTTCGATAACTGGAATGCTGGCATCTTTATGAACCAAAGTTTCGAAGAGGCTAATAAAATTTTTAAATTCCGAATAATTTCCACAAAATTTTGGCAATGCCAGATTCGGAAGTCGCGCACGAGTTGGTGCTGCCGCAGCTGATCCCGGAGTTTCGCTGCTGGCTGCTGTCTTAATGGCAGATAATAATGACATCAATTTTGCCTTGGTCACGATGCTAAGTTCTTCCAACTCGTCGCCATATTCATCGCCACTATCTATTTCTTCTATCTGTTCTTGGATTTGATTTGCCTTGCTAATTGAAGCATTTAAGTTTTCGAGTCGACATTTCAATTCTTCTTCTAAAATCGGAATCGAACCCTGTTCCAGCCGCTCGTTTAATCGGCGAATGGTTCTGACCCTATTTTGGAGCTTGCTTTTTAACTCCTCCAGAAGAGACTTATTCTTTGTATCATGGCTCATTTTTACGAATTAATTAAATTAATTTTCCCAAGAATTATAATAATGGCCGAAAATTATTGTTTAAAGCAGAAAGACGACGAAAGTATTAATTATAGCTTTCGAATCTAATATAAATAATATCAAATAAACACTCAATTAAAAATAATAAAAATATATATATATATAAATATTCTTTTTAATTTAATAAATATTTAATATTAATAATTAATTAATTAATATTACAAATTAATATTTTTATTTTGTTCGAAAAGTTTATTAAATATTTTTTCTGATGACAATAATTTATTTAATTGAAACGAGTCACGCAGTATCAATAATAATAGTGGGTGCAAGTGACGCCGAAAAGTGTATACCCGACCAAAACAGGGTAGCGCGTCACTTGGCGGTCCACCAATCAAATGACCGAAAAAGAGTATACCCGACAAAAACAGGGTAGCGCGTCACTTGGCGGTCCGCTAATCTAAGCGCGCCAAACTAAAAGAGCCCAACAACAACAACGACTACACCGGCACACAAGCGAAAGCGAAAACGAAAAAGTTCACCGCTGCAGCTGCTAGTATATAAGGCTTTATGTATTGGTGCGCAAGCTTGGATTAACTTCCCAACTATTAAAGCGAGTTCTAACGAGAGAGGGGGGGGCGACAGTGATTGCAATATAATACAATAAATAACATAAATAAATGTTGCGTCCAAGTGCGGTTCAATTTTATGTATGTATGTATATGTTAATTTTAGACAATATATATAATTGAATAAATACATGCAATGTTGCTCTACTATAATACGTATGTGCCAAGAATTGAAAGCGAGGTGCAATATTTCAGCACAAGACAATAAACAATAAATTTATTTTACTCCAGCTTTCAATTTTTTGCACAAATACCTCTGCTTGGTGATATATATATATAAATATATTCCAGCTGCCACTTTCCTGTGCTTCTTGCTCCCTCGTTGATGGCAGTAGTTGGAGTTAGAGTTTTTTCCCGACCGACACGGTTAATTTATTTAAATTATTTAATTAAATTTATTTAACAGCGCGTCGCGGGCAACAAATTCCTCAAGCACTAGTCACTGGCTTGTTTCACTGCACTTATGTATTTTTTTATATATTTTATATATATTTATGTCTTTATATGTATATATATATATATTGTGTCACTATCACTATTTTTAATTATTTAATTATGTTGCCTTTTGTTGTCTAGTCCACCCGGGGGCGCCATGAATTTTCTAATTAGTTTATTAGAAACATTAACAAATTAAATTACGAAAAACCGAGTTGTGGTGGCAGACGTTTGGCGAACGAAAAAAAGGTGGTGCGTGGCTTCGAGTGTAAAAAATGCGAATCATATATTTCATCTGCTTAGCCTAGCTTATCTAAGGTTGGCGAAGGCGAGGCGAATTCGCGAAGAGCGCGAGAGAGCTTTATTGCGCTCTCGCCTTCGCCCTAAACTAACTACACTAGACTTCACAAATTATGACTTCAGCCAACACCGATATACTATGAAAACAGCTGGAAAAACTTCGGAGCTCAGAATCTCCGGCTTTAACCAAGTTTTTGTGAGCACAATAACCTGAGATGCAAACGAAAGGCTATCAGAATACAAGTTAGGAAGCTTACTACGTAAGCCTCTTGCATTCTGATAGGAAATACCTAGGGAGTAGGTTAGTTTTTTGGGTCGGGATTGGAAGACGTAGAAGGCGCAGTGGTGTGATCAAGCCTGGGAAGAGTTATTCCTACAGGCCGCTTTTTCTTTTTCTTCGCTTCGAACTCCTCAACAACAATGTACTCTGGCCAGAAGTTGAGAGAGCAAATGGTGTTAAAGAGCTTGTTAGGGATATTTATTTTGAGGTATGTAGACACATCGTTGCATTCCTTGAAGGTTAATAATTCTGACGTGAGTGAGGAGTCCACCGCTATAAGAACTCCACCTCCGCGTCTGATACGGCGATCAAGCCGATATACTGTGAACACAGCTGGAAAAACTTCGGAGCTCAGAATCTCCGACTTTAACCAAGTTTCTGTGAGCACAATAACCTGAGATGCAAACGAAAGGCTATCAGAATACAAGTTTGGAAGCTTACTACGTAAGCCTTTTGCATTCTGATAGGAAATACCTAGCGAGTAGGTTAGTTTTTTGGGTCGGGATTGGAAGACGTAGAAGGCGCAGTGGTATGATCAAGCCTGGGAAGAGTTATTCCAACAGGCCGCTTTTTCTTTTTCTTCGCTTCGAACTCCTTAACAACAATGTACTCTGGCCAGAAGTTGGGAGAGCAAATGGTGTTAAAGAGCTCGTTAGGGACATGTCTTTTTGAAAGATGAAATATCCCTAGCGTAAGAAAATTTAAGCTTTTCCACCTTTATCTTTAATTTATCTGCTTTGGTGTTGCCTTGTATAAAGGCGAGAACAACTTCCGATGTTTGATCAGGAGAGAGCCGGGAGACAAAAATATTTCTCGCCGGTGGAACCGCTATAAGGGTTTTTTGCAAGGCGGATTGGTTATCTGCCGTATCATTGTCGGCCGGTATTCCGGGCCTAACAACCTGGGCAGATATATCATTAAACACGAGACTTTGAGGGGTCAATATTTGAGACCCCCCAGGGGACAAAACAGAAAGCACCGGCGGTACGGGCACTCCCGCTGCACATTCGGGTGCCGAATCTTTTCTAGCGCTCAATCTCAGCACTCTTGGAATTAATGCTGAGGTCGAGGGCTGTGCCGAGGGAGGCTGCTGCTGAGAGCCCGTTGCAGGTAGTTGGGGTCCGTCTACGTGCTGCCCACCAATTGCAGTTATTTTGCGCCTAGGAGACTCCTTTAATAGCGTAAGGCTATTAAATTGGGTGTCCAGCGGACACTGTACTTGTTCTTGAAAAGGAGAGAAAAAAAAATTAACAGATCTACGAAGATAAGAAGTGAAGAGTCTCAGCGAGAGCGAGAGAGCGTGGGAGATCAGAGTAACTAAAAAGTGCAGCGGCCAGCGAAAGCGAGCGTGGGAGATAAATAGCAAAAATAAAGAGCAAGTGACACAAAAAGGAAATGCAAAATATGCAAAAGCTAGCACTAGCAGCACAAATTAGAAAAGCTGCATGCACACGCGAAGTGAATGGGAAGTTCTTAACACAAAATTGAAAATTTAAGTTAACCCCGTTGTTTATTTTCAAACTTTAACACAAAACGAGAGCGCAAGAAAAAAACACGTCCGTTCACTTGGAAAGATTAATATAAATATGATTTTTAGTACATCTTTTTAAAGTAAATTAAATTGATCAAATTCTTTTCGACATCGTCCACAATTCATTTAATCATCCTTCGAAGTTAGGATAAATCCATATTTTTTCTCCCAACACTTTCGGGAAATTTTCGATAAAATTCTCATAGTCCATGTCACTATTTACATAATCTCGGTATATTTTATCTATTATATTCGAGGCGATCGTAGAATTAATGGTTTGGACGAAGTGTGTAGAATCAATGATATAGAGTATTCAAATAGTAAGGATTTGTGTGGCATGTAGCGACTACAAAGCTAAACGATTTTTCTTATTGCCCTAAATTAATTGTTGGTTAGAATTTATCTTAGACGGAAACCGATATCGATTAATAGTCGAAATGTTAACACTGGTGAGGGCTTTGCCAGGCTAAGCTTAGATCCGAATGGCCAAATCTAAAAAGATATTGATGCTGTAGTACGCTAGCAGAGAGTCATGTATGTTAATCCCATGTATGTTAATCAAATGTATGTTAAGCCTATGTTATATAAACCTATGTTAAGCAGATGAAATGATCATGTGAAACGGGAGAAGTGGAACATTTGGTTGTGACGAGTGAAATAAAGAAGAACGAAATAAAACGCTTGGTTTAACCTTTCACAAGGCCAAGCTTAAAATTGTTTCCAGATCGATAATTAATATCGATTCGTTCCGGCGGCCATTGTTTTTCTCCCCAAGCGGCAGCTGATACACACTTGCAGTCCTAATAAGCGAAAAAATGGAAAATAAGGGGTAAACGCGCAAAATATTGAATTGTGTGCAGGCATCCAGCCAACGTAATGGGCAATTAGTATGGTGTGTCATTATTCAGTTCGAAAGTGAGTTCATTTGCGTCTGAAGAGAAACTGTCGTTTCTAACCTGCAGCTCGCTACGATGGGTCTCAGCCAGAGTCGCCGGGGTTTGCACAGCGTTCATTGCCGCTGCTGCTGCCGCCTTGTTGCGCAGTAGTTTTGTGTTCAACGTTCCGTAGAGAACCAAAAGGAGATTTCCGAAATTCACGGAAATTGGCCCATAGAAGGAGCTCTCGTGTACGCCCCACATAGCGTCACTAACAAAGATCGATGACTAGAGAGCCATATCTAACTTAACGTCATTTTGTTAACTTTGCCTTCGCTCGGCAAGAGCGAGCTGCGCCTCGTTTTTTTTTTCGGCCATAACCTAAAAGTTATAGGAACAGAATTACAAGGAGGTATAGGCCTTATGACCAAATCGAACTAAAATTTCATTTTGATAAAAAAAATATTATTAAAAAAAGGAAAGAAATAGACAAAAAAATATGGGTATACGCTATTTAAAAGAACTGAGAAATATAGAGCAAGTTTAATAATTTTTACCATCGACTGCTTGGATTCCCTATATGCACACACGAAAATAAAATTTGCCACAGAACATCTATTTGTAAAATGAAATAATTGAGACAGCCGATGGAGTATGCGGGGTCTAATTGAAATGAGTAAGAATACTTTGGGTTGTATCGATAGGTGCTAATTTGTCATTAGCACATTTGTCAGAAACTTGGCTGATCCGTCAAAAATCATGGTAGGTGGGTTATTTGGATGCAGTCTTTGCATTTGCTAGAGACTTAATAGCCACCTTGCTGCCTAAATATATCCTTACCTTGAAATTCTGATGGTGGCTATTTAATAAATATCAGTATTGCGAGTACCATCGCCTAGAACACTACTCCCCAGTTCTCGGCAAAGATTTCGGTCTCTACCCCGTAGCTCATCCTCGAGCTGTCGGTGTAGGGTGATACCTCATCTGGCATTAGTTACACTACCTAGGGTATATAGTAGTATAAGCATTGCTCTTACCCGATAGTTTATCACGCTCAGGATAAGCCTTAAGCCGTACCTGAGTTCCTGATAAAATGTTCTGTTGGTATTGTAACGAATTTCTGCCGTGATCGGGCCACGGGCATAGTTCACAATGGAAGGCCGAGCGGAACTTTTTAACGGGTGTGGCTGCCTAGAACCCGGTCGGACCCACTTACTCGTCCAGATCTCTACCTGGCCCCATGTGTCAAAGTGGTTATTTCTTCGCTTTTCTTTATTAGTGATCAGAGAAGCGTGCTTTTCCGGACACGTTCGTAATAAGAAGAAGAAGAAGAAAACGAGAGCGCTTAGAGGGACCAGGTATCCTGGCTGCCAAAAGCTCTCATAATTGCGCTTATGAGAACATTAGAATTCGTCAAATTAAACGGACAACGTATTGTTCTTAAGTTCCAGTTTTAACATTAAAAAAATTCTTTTCCTCTATAGAGAACTGAAATTGTACCTCACTATTAGTCACTCATGGATAGAGCAAATTTTCAAGAATGTAACTCTATATTCCAAGCGATTTCAGCAATAACACGAATATGTACCAGCGGTGGTTACTGGTCATGTTCAGGCAATTAAAACCACAGAATATTTTTTCACTTCATAACTTTTATTTTAAAGTATTTAATTCGCTCGATGGTAGCGTTAATATTCAATTATACGGTTATGAAGATGTTGGCTGATGATAAATTGGGATTGTTTATTAATAAAAAGCACATTAAATCTTAATAGCTTAATGAAAACAAGTATATGTGCAGATTTTAATAATCATCTATTTTTTTATAGATAACCATACAGATTTTTCAGGTATGCAAATTTGTATTCTAATCTAAAATAAGCATCCCCTCCATTCATAGTTCGTATACCGTTGTAGGGTATTATAATTTCAGTCAGAAGTTTGCAAAGCAGTGAAGGGGTCATTTCCGACCATATAAAGTATATATATTTTTGATCAACATCCGAGTCGATAGATGTCCTTCTGTCCGTCTGTTCTTCTATCCGTATGTCCTTTTGTACGTCTGACTTTTCTACGCAAACTAGTTTCTCAGTTTTAAAGCTAACTGAATGAAACTTTGTAGTTAGCCTTCTACATACTCTCACTCGTATAAATGTCGGAACGGGCCGGATCATATGACTTGGCTTCGTGGCTTTACCGGATGCACTTGTTAATATTTTAATTGCCTACGGCATTTTAATTGGTTTTAATTAGCTAGTTCGGTTTTTAATTAAGTTCAAATTACAAGGAGGTATAGGCCTTATGACCAAATCGAACTTATATTTCAGTCCTAGTTTAAAGGAAAGCTTCTTCTATTAGATCTTCATCTATGGTGATGTGGAAAGTGCTGACTTATTGAGTCAGCTCAATTTTCACCAAGTAGAAATACTAGATCCTATATGCCCTTAGTGTTGCGCTACTGTAAAACCTCTTTTTAAATTGCATGAACCTTTTAGAGTCATATGAGCAAATTATATGGATTACAAATTATAATGAAAAGACACTTGCTTGGTTTCAAATGGGGTACTTGAGTGTACTGACCAAAGTGCATCAACGTTCATATGTATTACTATTTTTTTATTATTTTAGAATTTGGGTTTTACAATGGGGAAATAAATAAAAAAAAATCGATCTCTTTTAAAATATTTTCATTTGCTCTGGGATCTAGCTAATTTGTATTTTATCAAAATATTTTGGTTTTAATTTCATGAAAATCGGATGAATATATTGCATAGCTGCCATACGAACGCTCAGTAAATGTACAGAACTATAAATAAAATATTTGTAAAACTGTAAATTAAATATATATTTAGGTGAACAGAAATACGTTTTATTTATATTATGTTTGATAAAAAAATATTATTAAAAAAAGGAAAGAAATAGACAAAAAAATATGGGTATACGCCATTTAAAAGAACTGAGAAATATAGAGCAAGTTTAATAATTTTTACCATCGACTGTTTGGATTCCCAATATGCACACACGAAAATAAAATTTGCCACAGAACATCTATTTGTAAAATGAAATAATTGAGACAGCCGATGGAGTATGCGGGGTCTAATTGAAATGAGTAAGAATACTTTGGGTTGTATCGATAGGTGCTAATTTGTCATTAGCACATTTGTCAGAAACTTGGCTGATCCGTCAAAAATCATGGTAGGTGGGTTATTTAGATGCAGTCTTTGCATTTGCTAGAGACTTAATAGCCACCTTGCTGCCTAAATATATCCTTACCTTGAAATTCTGATGGTCGCTATTTAATAAATATCAGTATTGCGAGTACCTCCGCCTAGAACACTACTCCCCAGTTCTCGGCAAAGATTTCGGTCTCTACCCCGTAGCTCATCCTCGAGCTGTCGGTGTAGGGTGATACCTCATCTGGCTTAGTTACACTACCTAGGGTATATAGTAGTATAAACATTGCTCTTACCCGATAGTTTATCACGCTCAGGATAAGCCTTAAGCCGTACCTGAGTTCCTGATAAAATGTTCTGTTGGTATTGTAACGAATTTCTGCCGTGATCGGGAAACGGGCATAGTTCACAATGGAAGGCCGAGCGGAACTTTTTAACGGGTGTGGCTGCCTAGAACCCAGTCGGACCCACTTACTCGTCCTGATCTCTACCTGGCCCCATGTGTCAAAGTGGTTATCTCTTCGCTTTTCTTTATTAGTGATCAGAGAAGCGTGCTTTTCCGGACACGTTCGTAATAATAAGAAGAAGAAGGAAACGAGAGCGCTTAGAGGGACCAGGTATCCTGGCTGTCAAAAGCTCTCATAATTGCGCTTATGAGGGAATTCGCGGCTTCTCGCATTGCCAACGGCCATAAATATCGCGGACTCTTTGAATCTGGCGGTTTTCGTTACATTAGCCCCCTCTCAGACTCGAGCGTCCTGGCAATTACCTGGGATTCGGGTCCCGATATGGTGACAGGCGGTGTACGTTTCCTTGGTAGACGGATCTCGTACACTAGATCAGAGTGACGTCGGATGAAGGTGGCGGGTCCAATCCGACTGCAACTTAGGGCATCGTCCCACCCTTCGAGTAGGAGCGTATAGCCATACTTCGTCTCCAACGACGAACTCCACTGGGTGCGACCGAAGGAGGTAGCGTGACTTGTTGACGTTGGCGGCCGCAATTAAATGTTGTCGTCCAATCTGCTGCGTTTGTCGAAGGCGGTTCTGCATTTGGTCTACGAATGCGGGGTAACTTTCCGGATTCGGGGACGGTCGCCCATACAACAATTTGCTTGGTAGCCGGAGCTCGCGTCCCAGTGTTAGTAGCGTCGGTGAGAACCAAGTCGCTAGCGGCAACAATTGGTCCCAGTTGCGTTGATCTGCGGCAGCAAATTTCGCCAGATAGTCCAGAAGAGTTCGGCTAATGCTCTCAACCATTCCGTCCGATTGAGGGTGGAACGGTGTAGTACAAGTCTTTTCCACGTCAGGCAGGTTCAGGCAAGCTTGCAATCCTTCTGACTCAAGGTTTCGTCCTTAATCCGATGCATTCCGGCAAATTTGGTGAAGTAGCATATCACTACAGCAATGTACGGGTTTCCTAGTGCTGTTGTGGGCAGCGGACCCAGTATGTCGATCGCAAGATGCTCGAATGGAGCGCCTAGAACTTTGGGCTGCAGTTGTTCTACCGTTCGACGAGTAGGTCCTTTTCTGGCATTGCAATCGATACAGCGGTCACACCAAATGGCTACGTCGGCGGTTTGTCCGATCCAAAAATAGCGTTTCTTCAGCTTGGCAATCGTCTTTTTTTATGCCAAAGTGTCCACCGGTCGTGGAGTTATGGGCGCTTCGAATTGCTCCTTCCTAAAAAGAGCGAGGTACTACCAGAGCTGGGTCTGCCGTTTTGTAGTAATCATCAGCAGGCCTTTATCCATGAAGAGCTGCTCGAACAAATGCCAATAAGCTTTTACTTAGGAGCTTTCATTCCATGTTGCAGGTTTTACTGGTCGCTCTCCCTTCTCTACCCATTGCAAAATGAAGGCGAGAGTGGGGTCCTTTTCCTGGCTGCGAGCGATGTCGAGGGTCGACGACTTTTTGAACCCTTTCTGGACACGCTCTTAAGCCCTTTCGGCTAACAATGTGACCCAGATAGTTAACTTCGGTCCGAAAGAAATGACACTTGTTCGGGCGCAGCTTCAGCCCTACGCTCTGCAATCTATCGCGGACTTGCTGCAAGTGATCCAGGTGCTACTCGGCGGTACGAGAATGTACGATGAGGTAAACCAGAGTGAATTTCCGAGTAGAACCGGAGAACAAACCGTCCATCAATCGCTCAAGCCAAACGGCATTACGTTGAACTCGAACAGACCAGCGTTGCACGTAAGCGCTGTCTTAGTAGCCACTCTGGAGGTCCATGGTAGAGAACCAGCAGGGAGAATGCTCCATCCCCGTCTACTCTTGGGCTCGATGTGGGCATAGGCTCCACGGGCTCCACCTGTCGCACTATCATTCATGTATTCCTGTGTAGAGGTGGAGAGCTATCGATGGCACTATCGACACTATCGATGGTTTGGCGCTATCGCACCGCCATCGATGACAGCCCTGCACTATCGATAGTTTTGCACGCGGCTTATCACATCACAAAGAAAAAATAAAGTTGAAAGTGGAACGCCAAAATATAGTGAAAAGCTAAAGTATAGCTGAAAGTAAAAATCTCCTAATGCTCTTTTTAAAAAAGAATTAGTTTTGTACTTCTTTTCCGCTCGAATACACAGTTCGACGATGTACTTTTTATACAATCCCTAATCAAAAAAATAAATTAGTTAATTAATTTTTTATTTTTAAAGAGCTAAAAATATAATAAAGTTTTGTTCGAATTTCATTTTATAGCTTTTTTTACATCTAAAAATTAAAAAGCATAACACTACCGATAGTACTATCGACACTATCGATGGTTTGAGAAAAATAATCGCTCACTATCGATGGCGACGACTATCGATAGTTCTCCACCTCTATTCCTGTGCGCTAAGGTTCACTAGGTGCAGAGTGTTGGTGTCGCTTGAGGTGTGCACCAAGGTGCTGCCTAAGAGAACATGGGGCGGCAGTTGAGAGCTTCCACGTTCCAGCAATGCCAGAGGAAGCAGTTTTTCCGACCTGCACCGAACTGCTACGTGGGTGTCGCTATTTACTGTTAAACATATATATTTCTGCGAAATATAAACATTAAGAATGTCATGCTCCTCCTAAGCCACGGCCATCTGGCTGCAGTGTCTCTCTATCTCCTTCAGGCGGTTGATCAAAGACTGCAGCTCTTCGGCGTTGCACACAAACTCCACGACGGTTACTCGCTCTCCACTACTCGGCCGGAAGTTACCCAGATTGATGTTGAAGCTAGCTACACCAGTGCTGCAATCGGAAGTGGAGGACTTCACATCGCAGGCGATGCGCCATTGGATGTCGGTGATGTGCGGAAAATTGTGGCCCAGTTGCAACTGCCGCAGCACCAGATCCTTGCGATTGTCCTCGTACACGCGGGCTAGCTCCTCGATGGCCACGCTGTTAATGGACAGCTGATCCAACTGTTGGCGGAGCGTGAAGCCATCCCAGCCGTTCTTGGTGGCCAGCGAGAGCAGGGTGACAACAGCATATTCACTTTGCTTGGCACAGGCCGCGTTGCTGGCATAAATCTCCGGCACGGGGGCAATAGTTGCATCCGGGTGAAGGGTTAGTTTCAGCGCGTTTGCGATGAGTATCTTGGTCAGAGCGGGCGTAATAATGTTGCCCAGGCTTTTGAGACCGGCCACCACGGTTGCGGAGAGCAGTCCACTCTCCTCAGTGGTTGCATCCACAGCGGGAGGCTTCTCCGTTTGCGTCGCCATGTGGCAACCACTTCTTCCTCAATGGATTATTCGTATCAAGCTATAATTAATAATTATTAGAGCCAAAGCGGCTGTAAACAATAACAAACAATAAACGCGCTTAACAGCACTTACTAACAGAACTGGCGGAATACAGGTGGGTGCAGTCGAATAAAATAATTTTCGAGGCTGGGTATTCGGGGCATTTAGCGGCAGAGATCACCACGGGAGCGGTAACTGAAGATCCCTTAGATCCACGGTGGTCTCATGGCGCAGCAGAAAGTCCATACCCAAGAGGCTAGGGATGCTGCCCTCCACCAGCAAGAACTCGTGGGTGACCGGCCTCCCGACAATTTCCAGTCTGGCGTTGACTCAAGCGGTGGCCACGAATTGTTCTGCCGAGGCTCCTTGTAGAGTCACTTGGCACAGTGTACTCGGAAGTCGTTCTGGCAGAACACTAACACTTAGTAAGGAGACAGTGGTACCGGTCACAACATCAACACAACATCAAACAATGTAAATGTGGGGCTTTTGGGGTGGGCCGTCAGCCTCCGCCCCGAGAAGTTGACGGCAGTTAGTTTCCCGAGGACGACACGGGGAGGAACCTGGGCCGGCCTTGTCGTTTCTGCGAGGACCTCGGTTTCCTCCTCCGGGTGCGCCGATGTGATTAGCCGATTACATCAGCCGATCGCAGGCACCGCGGCGACAGTCATCACGGCGGCCGGTGGGCGTCGTCGACATTGTGCTGCGATGCGGCAAGCCAAGTCGAGGGCCTCTGCCAGCGATCGCGGATTGCTGCTGATGATAGGGACCTGGTATCCGGACTCCCGGATGATACTCTATGATACTGTTATACGTCGCGTGCGCAACTCGCCCAGGACGCATCTGTCCAAACGCTCCAGCTCCATTGCGAAGTCTTCGAAGGACTCTCATTTTCAATTAAAAGGCGTGATAGCCGGCTTTGTTTGCTTTTGAAATGTTCGCGCATAGCGGCGGTTACGGCGTCATACGAGAGGAGCGTGGCCTCCGGGAGGGTGGCGTGAAAGCGCTGGGAGCGCCCTCGAAGGCTTGTATACAGCTCCTGCATCTCTTCCCCTCTGACCAGTGGTATTCCTCGGCCATGTCGTCTAAAAGGCGCTGAAATTCCGGCAAGGGACGGCTGCCGTCGAAATTAGGTCGCACGCTGTAAGCGTGCCGCGCCTGTCCGGAGTCCACGTTTGATGCCTCACCTACGCGCAAGGTGCTCGCGGAGTGGTGATCGCTTCTGGCTGGCGGCATGCTGGCTGTCGTCGCCCACATTTGCTCGAACTACTGGTGAAGCGACTGATCCAAAGTGTCCACTATTTACTCCATTCGTCGGAACGAGGAGTCGACAGCTCGGTCCACGGCGTCCAGCGATGCGACCCCATCTCGCAGCTCTCCCTGGTTATCACCTTCGGACAAGGCCAGACGGCGGTAGCGAGCGGAACTCTTCGCAACACCAATGTAACGAATTTCTACCGTGATCGAGCCACGGGCAGAGTCCCTTACGGAAAGCCGAGCGGAACCTTTTTATTGGTGTAGCTGCCTAGAACCTGGTCGGTCCCACTTACTCGTCCTGATCTCTACCTGGCCCCATGTGTCAAAGTGGTTATTTCTTCGCTTTTCTTTATTAGTGATCAGAGACGCGTGCTTTACCGGACACGTTCGTAAGAAGAAGTGAAGGAAACGAGAGCGCTTAGAGAGACCAGGTATCCTGGCTGTCAAAAGCTCTAATAATTGCGCTTATGAGGGAACAGTATTATATTTAGAATGGCATTCAGAGCTACTACGAAGCGGGATCTTAGTGTTCACGGGGAATCTCCGCTTGACGATCTTTATACTCTTGTGAATTTCTGGGTGCTCCAGTGCTCCGTATGTAAATATGTGTCTTACAACTGCTGTGTAGAGCCAAATTAAATTCTTGGATCAGTGCACCAGTTTGTTTTACTCTTTTCTTGATGTTTTATTTCTATGACAGTTGCGCAACCAGTATCCCTCGCAGAAACTTTGCCTGCCGTGATAGTTTCAGTTCTGTACCATTTTGAATCTGGGCATCTTTGTGCTCATTATAAAGAGCATAAATTCTGTTTAGCCTGGGCTGATTCCAAATCCACAGGCTTTTGCCCAAGAATTAAGTTTAGTGTGCGCCCTCGACATTAGGAATGCTACCACTTTTGCTCTTTCACTATTAAGTGCTTTTTATCTGTTGACCACGTTTATCAGCCAAAACAGTGAAGTGCTGCTCGTTAGCGTAGCGCCAATTAATGTTCTGATGACTTCTTCAACTCCTTTTTTGCTATGGGATCCCATGAATTTAAGTCGTTAGAAGCGCCTTCTATGCTTAATAAGTTGACCATCGTGTAGTTTTTAAATAGTATTGCCTTTTCTATGTACTGCACCACTTTGCGTAGACTTGTAACCGTGCAACTGCATTTCCTGAATGCAAGCTGTGAGTCGGTTCTTCCACTGGTAATACTATCCGTCCCAGTCTTTTTTATAAGGAATGAGGTCAGGTTAATCAGTCTGTAATCCTTGGATTGAATGTGTTCCCTATTTCCTAGTTTGGGTATGAAGACAACACTTGACTTTTCCACCGGAAGTAGATATGTTCTGTTTTTATGCATTGCAGTTCTCTCTTAGTGACTGACTTAAAGGTTTCCCAAATAACCGTTCTCTCTCTTGGTGGCTGTCTGAACGGTACCCCAAACAAACATTCTTTCTATTGGTGGCTGATTAAAAGGTCACTCACAAGCCGTTTTTTTCTTTGATGACTGACTGAAAGGCCCCTTCAAAACCGTTCTCTCTCCTGGTGGCTAACTGAAAGGTTTCCCAAACAACCGTTCACTTTATTGGTGGCTGACAGAAAGCTACCCGAATACCCTTCTCTCTCTTGGTGACTGATTAAAATGTCTCCCAAACAACCGTTCTCCCTCTTGGGGGCTGACTGAACGGTCCCCTAAACAACCGTTCTCACCCATGGTGTCTGATTTAAAAGGTCCCCCACAAACCGGTGTCTCCCTCGGTGACTGACTAAAAAGGTCCCCAAAACAAACATTTTCTCCCTTGGTGGCTGACTTAAAGGTGTCCCAAACAACCGTTCTGTCTATTGGTGGCTGACTAAAATGTCCCCGGATCTCTCTCTTGATAGCTGACTGAAAGGTACCCCAAAAAACCGTTCCATCTCTTGATGTCTGTCTCAAAAGGTCACCTAAAAAACTGTTCTCTCCTTTTTGCGGCTGAATGATTGATCCTCCAAATAACCGTTCTCTCTCTTGATGGCTGACTGAGAGGTCAACCAAATATCGTTCTCTCTATTGGTGGCTGAGTAAAAGCTACCCAAAAACCGTTCTTTCTTTTGATTCCTCATCCAAACAACTGTTCTCTCTGTCCGAGAGGACCCACAAAAACTGTTCTCTTTCTTGTTGGCTGACTAAATGTCCTCCAATCAACCGTTCTTTCTGTTGGTGGCTGACTGAAAGCCCAATTACAGTTCCGTCCCTTGGCGACTAACTGAAAGGTCCCCCAAAAATCGTTGTCTCCTTTGGTGACTGACTGAAAGGTTTCCCAAACAAACGTTATCTCTTTTGGTGGCTAACTGAAAGGTACCTCAAAAGCCGTTGTTTCTCTTTGTCGACTTTTTAAAAAGTCCCCCAAAAACGTTTCTCTCTCCTGGTGGCTGTTTGAAAGGTCCCCGAAACAACCGTTCTCTCTCTTTGGCGGATGATAGATTGTCCGCAAAACATCCGTTCTCACTCGTGGTGACTGACTGAAAGTTCCCCCAAAAACCAATGTCTCAGTTGGCGACTGACTGAAAGGGCCCTCACCAACCGTTGTCTCCCTTAGTGAATGACTGAAAGGTTTCCCAAATAACCGTTCTCTTTGTTAGTGGCTGACAGAACGGTATCCAAAAACCGTTGTCTCCCCAACCGCTCTCTCCCTTTGGCGGCTGACTTGAAGGTCCTCCAAAACCCCTTTCTCTCTTGGTGGCTGACTGAAATGTCCTCCACATAACCGTTTTATCTCGTGGTGGCTGACTGAGAGGTCCCCCAAACCGTGTTGGTGGCAGAGTGAAAGGTCCTCCAAATTGAATCGGTCCAATTGGTTAAGTCCGCTTCAAATACAGTGCATTGCAACGACCACAACACTATTATCAGAGCAGGCAGAAGACCCATGAAAGTCATGCAAGACAATTAAATGCACTCACAAACAATAGAGTAGCAGATGTAATTGTTGCCAAAAATGTGGAACGGTGAAATTTTATTCTCAAACGTCGGAAAATAAATCAAAAAATATAGTTTATCATCTCGCTCTCATCTTATGATATTCACCTTAGAAATATTCCATAGAAATTTAAATTTTTAAAGCTCATTGTATATCATTGTTGCAGCACAGCAAGCCCCGCCCCACATGTACTGCTAGAGCTGGGAATCATTTAGTCCCGCGCATCTGTTCGACAAGCCTAAGTGTGGTTAACAATCGGGCATTGAATCTAGAATCGATACCCAAAAATTCTTCCCTACTTCAACGACGTTCCCAACATCACAGGATTAGATTTTTTGTGTCTGTTTTTTTTTTTATATAATAAGGCAATGGAGGCTAAAGGATAAAAGGCAAAATATTATTCCATATTTTTATAATATTATAACGAGTAACCGAATATTTTTCTCAAATTACTAATATTAGTATTATTTTTAGATGACTCATCAACAAGACTATATTTGGTTTCTTCCCCATTTGCTTTCAAAAGATCGGGATATCTGGAAATCTGTTAATTCTAGCTGCAGCGTAAAACAGTTCGAAAAAGTATGTTTTATATTAATAAATTTATCTACTGACTAATTTTACTGTTCTATCTAGGCATTCGACAGCCATTTTAGTTTAAGGTTCACTCCATTTGGAAGTCCAAATTCACCGATGCAAGAAATGATCACAGTTAAAGATTGGATGGACTCTTACAAACGCACATATGGTGACGAACCTTCTTATTACGCTGGATTTACATATGACGCAGTTTGGACATATGCTAAGGCCGCACATAAATTACTCTATGAAAACAAAACCATATTTAATAATTTAAGAAATCCCGAAGTTGTTAAAAATCTTGGTGATCTTATTCGGCAAACTAATTATAGAGGCTTGTCAGGGAATGTATCATTTGACAACGGAGAGAAAAGGTACGGATCACGTATTATTGAATTGGATGTATTGCAGTGGAGAAATAATAGTTTTAATAAAGTAGGTATTTTCAAACCAGTTTTCAAAATTAATGACACTTATAGATACACAAACGGGGGGGAATTGTTTTTAAACTTCTCAGAAATTTATTGGGCTAATGATAGGATCCCAGAAGACGGTAGATTTGATTGCAACCTATCAATATTGGCAAGAACTTTGCATGTAGACTGCAATATTATGAATACTTTTATTTTGATACTTATTTGCTTATTTACATTAGCATTTATATTTTTTGTAACGTTTTGTTTTTGGAGGCAACTGTACAGTCGTAAACTGAAACGTTCGGCAGAGATTATGAAAATGTTTGGAATCGACTTGTTATCTCCATCATTAAATAAAAATAATACTTTAGACAAATGGGAAATACCAAAAGGGAACGTGGTAGTTAATCGAAGTTTGGGGGAAGGCGCTTTTGGAATGGTTTATGGAGGGGAGGCACAGCTTTCTTCTGGGATCTGGACTGCTGTAGCCGTCAAAACATTGAAGTCTGGCCAATCTATGGAAGATCGTATAGACTTTTTGGCAGAAGCAGAGGCCATGAAAAAATTCGACCACAGAAATATTATTAAATTACTTGGCGTTTGTCTGCAAAGTGAACCCATTTATACAATAATGGAGTTTATGTTGTATGGTGACTTAAAAACATATCTATTGGCGCGTAGAAATATGGTTAATGATAAAGTGCCTGATGACTGTGATATTTCAGCAAAGTATCTTACACTCTATGCATTGGATGTGGCAAAAGGTCTCGCATATTTAGCAGAACAAAAATACGTTCACAGAGATATTGCTTGCAGAAATTGTCTTATAAATTCTTATCGAGTGGTTAAAATCGCTGATTTTGGTATGGCTCGTCCCACATTTGAAAGTGACTATTATAAGTATAATCGAAAAAGTGTTCGAAAACTTTTTCCAGTTCGATGGATGCCTCCAGAAACACTAACCTTAGGATTGTTTACCCCTGCTTCCGACATTTGGTCATTCGGGATAGTAGTCTATGAAGTGATATCTTTCGGTTCCTATCCTTATCAAGGTCTTACTAATTATCAGGTGTTGAATTACGTTAAAAATGGCAACACCCCGCAGATACCTTTAGGGATAAAGCCACAACTAGAAGGTCTCCTAAAGTCTTGCTGGAGTCAGGATGCTTCTAAACGACCAACGGCAAAAGACATCGTCGAGTATATATCAAATTATCCTCGACTCCTAACGCCTACTCTTGAATTCCCTACCGCAGAAATTGACATACCGGAATATCAAATTCATCAAAAATCCACAGTCTCGTCTACTAACATTTGTGAGACCATGCCTATTTCTAATTCTGAATATTATTCAAAAATTACTGCCGATGGCTATAGCATAATGTCTCCATTATTAAAAAGTTCATAGAGTTCAAAAATGTGTTTTCAAAATTATATGTTTTTTAAATAAAACCAACAACAGCCTTAAAGCCTAAGAGTGTAAAGGGAATTGAAATTAATAAGAAACTTCAGACAAATGTGTTCAACTGTTGTTAACCACATTAATGATACAACACGATTTTTCAATGAAACGTCCAGTCTAAATGGGCTAAAGCAATTATTCTGATCAACTCTAAAAGTAATTATTTTAAGATTAAAAGTGTATTCAAATACGATTTTAAGTCTGTGGACGAGTGAGATGCGGATTGCCATAGTGGACCAGGAGTTTGCAAAGCAACGAAGAAGACATTTCCAAAATGCATATACATTACAGATTAGAATTTAAAGCCAAGCTATTGTCATTTGGTCACCTCTGTATCTGCTTCAAAGCGATCAATTTTTTTCTAAGTGAACCTTTAAAGATTCTTCTTACTTCCATACATACATACATAAGTCATATCGCTACAAAAAGAACGATAGGGAAATTTAAAACATAAAAGGAACGCTGAATCGAAAAATTTCCTACTTTCATTAGTCACCTATACTTCTTATTTAAAGTTTTTTTGTTACAGTTTTACATTTACAGTTTGGCATTTTCGTCTACATTTAACTACAGTTTATATGGGAGAAATATAGAATCCCGATTTGCATAAAATTAAAACAAAATCGAAAATTTAGAATAATATAGAATTGCTCTATCTCGAAGTGAATGAAAATATGTTGAAAACTGAAAAAGCTATATTTTTTTATTTTATTAATTTGTCGATCGTGTAGCTATATGATATAGTAGTCCGATTTTCATAAAACTTAAATCAAAACTTCAGAATATGTCATAATGGCTATATCTAAAATTTCAAGAAAATCTGTTTAGAACTGAAGTTGTAATTTTTTCAACGATTTTTTCGATTTTTCCTATGACAGCTAGATGATACAGTCAAGTAAAAAGAAAACTGAATGCTATGGTTTAAAAACTGTGCAACTTGTTTGGGTGGAAACGGATACACAGAAACGTCTACATCGACTCGCCTGCTAATGGATATCAAGAAACATTGTATACACTTTGTTTGGTCGGAGGTGACTCCTTTACTGCGTTGCGAACTTCTGACTCAAATTAAAATAACCTGCAAGGAAATAAACTATATTAGGCTACCGTTTTTTAACATGTTTCTAATTGTGTTACTTCGAGAAATATACATTTTTAATGATTCTAATACATTTTATCTGCGGACTATATATTTTGATATCCATTCGACATTTCAAATTAGATTGTCAATGGAAAAATTTTACAAAAACTATTTTGTGCATTTAGACCTTTAACCCTCAATCCATTTTCGTAAAAGTAAATAAATAAAAATAATAATATTAAAGGGAGATATACGATTTTTTGCAGATTTTTCTAATCTCTTATATAATAAGCGATAACTTTTTTGACATTTATGTCATAAATTAAATTGATTATACATATTATATTAATACATATAAATTAAAAACTGTACAAAATAACTATATCTAAGGGTATATTTGATTTAGTACCAAGATTCATTACAATTAAATTTGTATCGAGAGTGTTACATATACAATTTCTCGATTGTTTCTACATAAGTACATACATATGTATGTTATGAAATTATTTTTAAAAATTAGAAATAAAAAAATTTGCATATTTATAAATAAGTATTTTTTTAATATGCATATTTTTACGTTTTTATATTTGTTTTTATTCCAACTTTTGATACGATAGTCCGATTTCGTACTCATTTATAACAGACACACAGAAGTGCTAATAAAATATATTCTTCTAGCTAAGAGAGTAATTTTCTGCGCGGGAATAATGATCTAATTGACAACTAAAAGGGTATACATATAAACTTTCGCCCACTGCAGTAAGCTGCACTCTTTCTTTAAACCTAATTTAGTGTCTCTAAGCTCCTATTATCTCTGAGAACCGTTTTTACGTATGACAGGTATAAAAAAGGAAAAATATAGCTTCTCTACATATAGTATATATATATATATATATATATATATATATTGATAGAAAGTTCACCAAGAGATTTGCAATAAGGGTCAACCGAATGTGTATATGAACTAAATAACAATAAATTTTACAATACTGAGAAAAAATTTAAGTAAATGAGTGGTAGAGGCGTTGCAGAGGGCGAGGATCTGACCATTCCGCCCCCCTTGCATTTACTCGGGTTGCATTAAATACCTTGGTCAATAATGGCAGGGGAGTAAATTATCCATCCGTATTTGAATGTCTTATGATATGAAAATAATATATTTTTAAATGAAAATTAAAATTCGTGAATTTATATATAGGCAATTTTCCAGAAAGGTCCACCGCTCAAAAACTAAAAATTGCTTAAAACGAGTATTTTTAACATGGTTACATAAAAAATTGGTCAGATTGATCAAGACTAAGAAAATTTTTCATTTTCTAAAATAAATTTCGAAATAATCGATGTCAAGCACGCGTAAACGCAATTTATGTTACTTTTATTGATAACGTAATAAAAAAAGGCATGTTTTGTTTCGATGCCAATCTATTAAAAAAAGTATTTTGATTTGACTTTTGATTTTTAATAACACACAGAGAATCCAAAGAGTAAATTTAAAATGGAAAGGACATATGCGATTACCAATATTCGTACAGTTTTAATTTTAATTATCGCTTTCTAAAATGTTGCAAGCGACCGGGGCTAAAATTGAATTGAAAAAATAACTACTTAATATTTTAAAATCAAACAAAATACATTATTAAGATAATTGATTGCATAATTAATTAAAATTTATTGCATTACAATTTTTTATCACGCTTCGCTTCAGAGCTTGAACTGGTTTTTTGCAAACGTGACTTCTGTTTTTGTTGCGTGCGAATGCAGTACATATTTGTGAATATCTTGAAAAAAAATCGTAGCACCAATTATAGTACTAACCAAGAGCTTTACGGTTAAAAACTTTGTAAAATTAAAATAAAGTCTTGGCACATGTTTTTTTAGTTTGAATATGTACGAATGTCGAATTCGACACCATATATGGAAATGGTATCATTTTTGGTATTCTGACATCAGTTGAGAACGGCTGAACCGTTTTGGATGAAATTGTTTGTTCAATTCCTTAAAATTACCAGACAAATGATTTTGATGACAAAAAAAATTGTTAAACCTTCTTGAAATTGTTAACCAACAGTACAACCCGTGCTTTAACGGAATATCAAATTATTATAATGAAAATGAAAAATTTCTAATTTCGAACTTGCTACAAAACATCCAGATTGAAGATCAAATTCACCATCGAGCGATCGCTTTGTTACCACCAACTAGCAATGATTATAATTATCTTCTTTTGTTGGTGATTCGGCAGTTGAACTAAATCACCGTTATGAAATTGTTAAAGAAACTAGACGACAAACAATTGTGCAATAGCAAAATTTTCTACATGAGCATAATAAATCGGTCAGATTGTTCAAAACCCTATTAGGTACAATGTATTCCGACAACCCCAAAATCAATTCAATACTCCCACAATCAATGAAGTGACATTGGTATTGTTGGCGAAATGTGAATTCACGGCATATTCTCAAACGTCGGGATAATGGACAATAGCAGCGCTTGTACGAGACCCATCGATCATGTGCAATATGAGATGGCCAGAAATTTCGAATCTGTTGCTGCTTGGACAAAAACCCAGTGATACCATTGTACGAGTTATCCATAAGCAAGAGAGTACTTATGTACTTATTATTTCCACCGAAATACCGAATTCAAGTACTGATTCCGAGCTGCATTCCGTTGCGACAACGAACATCATTCATGGCCCTTGCGAAGTTCGAAGCAAGAGATGGATGGAAGACAAGGCGTTTTCTCGCTTTCCGAATGATAACGGCAGGTGGATAATTTTATGTTCTTACTTTTTAGCTAAATATGTAGATTGAAATGCAGTTCACATCTGCACCTGTGTCCACTTTAAATGTGAGTAAAGATCATTTAAATTTTTTTGTCCGCCTGACTGTGTGTCGACCACACTCACAATTCCTAAGATTTATTTTGTTAGTATAAATATTTGCTTTAAGTTTGATTTAATTATTTTTACCTGATTCCACCCAATTGATCAACCAACCGGTTACTGACTTGCTTTCCACATATACCACCAAATATAGTGCGTATCATAGCTGTAAGAAAAAGGTTATTGCTATAAAACCTTAATTAAAAAAAAAACAATTTTGCAATTTGATTAAGCGTCATTTTAAGCTAAACAACAGAAAAGTTTCGATTTGAATATTATTTAAATGATTTTTTTTTTGTAAAAGCCACTTTAATTCGTTGTATCATCAATAAAGTTTTTTTGTTTTATTTATTGTAAGCTTTTTAAGCAAAAGATTAGAGATCTATTAGAGCAATGCGGTGAAGTGGTCGCTCTGCAATTATACTCTCAGAGCGACAACATATTCGCATTGCTGTAAGTGATCGGAAATCTTATGCTCAAAGTAAAATGCCTTAAATTATTGTGTATTTACACATTCTGGCTCAAACTTAACTTAGGTACAATATATTCTTATGGTTCAGAAACGCACTTTAACAACAATTTACTTTACTTTAAGAACAATTTACACATATCGATATATATATGCATACAATTTAAGCCTAATGTATACAAACATGGCACTATGGTCGAGCGGACCACTTTTCTTGGCCAAAGCCCATTTTTTTAAAGTGGTCAAAATAAAATGATTTTGGTCTCGATTTGACCATCGACGTGGCATACCCAAAATGTGCATAGGTGGCGCCACTCTAGCGGACGAGGCCTTGAAAGTCAGCTGTTTGTACACAGGCCAACGGGTAGAGTAAAATTAATTAAAACATGGCAATTTTAAAATTACGAAAACTAGGAAAAAACATGCCGAACCGAACCAAATTTATTTTAATTGAATAATTAACGTTTGAATTACTTGTTCTGTAATGGGAAATGTTCGAATCTATTCTGGTATTTTTGTAATTTAATGTTCAATTATGTTTTCAAAAATATGTAACTTTTCATTAAAAACTTATTTTTAAAAAGCTATACAAAGTGAGTCCCTCCTAGTCCCACCTTGAGACCTATTGGGATTTGAAGGGAATTGCATACTTGTTCATTTGCATATAGTGATTTGACTTAAAAGTTCAAAAAGTTTTGTATGAAAATGGCAATTAAAAAGGTGTAACACTGTCTTTATCCTAAACAAACTTGTAGAAATACAATAAAATTGCTGGAATATAGTCATTAAGATAAGTCAAATGTCAAAACAAAATTTTTATATCGTAAAAAGTGTTAATAATCAATTTTTCATACAATTATAAGCAAAAACAACACTATATTTCGATTTTTGTAATGAAAAATATGGTTATTCGTTATCCGATTTCGATAAAATTGTTTAAATTTACTTAAAATTACATTTTATTTATGTAACCGAAGTTTTATGAATTTATCTCAAATTTTTTTTTATCGTACCTATGATAGGTATAGGATATAGTTTTCTGATCCGGACAATTTTTATCCAGTATCATCCTACAAGTACTAAATTACGATTGGTAAAGTTTCAAGTCGACATCTTTTAAATTACCGGAGTTATTTATTTTGGCCCAAAAAAGTGGTCCGCTGGAGCATAGTGCATAGGGATAACTTAGCTTTAAATAAATTTTTGCACAAATTACTTAACACACACATACGACATACACCACACTCTCTCACACACACACAACAAGCAGCGGCAAACCAAATATATGTTATGTATAATAAATCGCGTGTGCATGCAGCTATACTATTTTGTGTACATAATTGGCTTTATTTTCCAATTTAGTTGTGCTGCTAGTGTTAGCTTTTGCATATTTTGCATTCCTTTTTGTGCCTTCTTCGTTTAGCTTTTGTTTGCGCCGTCGCAACAGCTAAACGTTTTATCTATCTATCTCCCACGCTCTCTCACTCTCTCGCTTTAGCTGTGCCGCTGCACTTCTTATCTAATCTAATCTCATTCGCTCTCCCGCTCTCTCGCTCTCGCTGAGACTCTTCACTTCTTTCTTAATTGCTCTGTTTTTATTTTTTCAAAATACAAGTACAGTGGTAAGTCTATACAATGTCCGGAAATATTGTCTGTTTCGTCAAAGCCTGCAAAAAGGCAATTGTTGCAGGTGACCTTACAATCGGCTGCTGGCTGTGAGACAACGTCATGCACGCCAAGTGTATTGGAGTTGCAGCTCGGACGGTGGACGATGTAAAAAAAAACATCGGCCTGCGTTTCTGTTGTGAGGCCTGTCGCGATGTAGAAAGGGAGATGATGTCTTTCATGCGGCAAACCAAAAGCGGTTTTAAGGGCATTTTAACGAGTTTTCGTAAAACTCTTGATATGTTCTTGGCGCTGGACACCCAATTTAATAGCCTTACGCTATTAAATGAGTCTCCTAGGCGCAAAAAAACTGCTACTGGTGGGCAGCATGTAGACGGACCCCAACTACCTGCAACGGGCTCTCAGCAGCAGCCTCCCTCGGCACAGCCCTCGACCTCAGCACTAATTCCAAGAGTGCTGAGATCGAGCGCTAGAAAAGATTCGGTATCCGAATGTGCAGCGGGAGTGCCCGTACCGCCGGTGATTTCTGTTTTATCCCCTGGGGGGTCGCAAATATTGACCCCTCAAAGTCCCGTGCACACACCATTATCTACCCAGGGTGTTAGGCCCGGAATACCGGCCGACAATGGCACGGCAGATAACCAATCTGCCTTGCCAAAAGCCCTTATAGCTGTTCCACCAACGAGACATATTTTTGTCTCGCGGCTCTCCCCTGACCAAACATCGGAAGATGTTCGCGCCTTTATACAAGGCAAAACCAGAGCCGAAAAAATTAAGATAAAGGTGGAAAAGTTTAAATTTTCTTACGCAAGGGACATTTCATCTTTCAAGATAAATGTCCCTAACGAGCTCTTTAACACTATTTGCTCTCCCAACTTCTGGCCAGAGTACATCGTTGTTAAGGAGTTCGAGGCGAAGAAAAAGAAAAAGCGGCCTGTAGGAATAACTCTTCCCAGGCCTGATCATACCACTGCGCCTTCTACGTCTTCCAATTCCGATCCAAAAAACTAACCCACTCCCTAGGTATTTCCTATCAGAATGCAAGAGGCTTACGTAGTAAGCTTCCTAACTTGTATTCTGATAGCTTTTCGTTTGCATCTCAGGTTATTGTGCTCACAGAAACCTGGTTAAAGCCGGAGATTCTGAGCTCCGAAGTTTTTCCAGCTGTGTTCACGGTATATCGGCTAGATCGCCCTATCAGACGCGGGGGTGGAGTTCTTATAGCGGTGGACTCCTCACTCACGTCAGAATTATTAACCTTCGAGGAATGCAACGATGTTGAATTCCTCTGTGTGAAGCTATCTATCAAAGGTAGCTCAATTTTTATTACCTGTTCCTACATACCTCCACTGTCGGAACTTCCTATTTATTGGAATCACCTTTCCGCTATTCAGATGGTTTCCAGTAGACTTTTGGATAGAGACCAGTTGGTAGTTCTTGGAGATTTTAATATCCCTGGTGCTATTTGGTGCTCGAATAATTCCACCAATACTCTCCATACACCTACACAACATGACTTTATCGCTGGCTTGTTCGACATTTCGCTGTCTCAAGTCAACCATGTTCGAAATTCCTTACAGCGCTTGCTCGATCTTTGCTTCGTCTCTGATCCTGCGAGAGTCAGTTTAGCAAGGGTGGCGCCTCTGACACAGCCCGAAGATCCTTAAAATCCAACTTTCGATGTGACCCTTGATATCGGGTGTGACGTACAGAATATTTCTGACCGTCCAGCCGATAAAGTCCAATGTTTTCGCAAGACGGACTTTGAACTGCTGAATAATTTAGTAAACGAGTTCAATTGGTCCGATCTATACATGTGCACTGACATGGCAGTTGCCGTTGATATTTTTTACAGTGCCATGAATTCATTTTTTACTGAATGTGTTCCGTTATATTATCCGCCAAGCTCGAATAAACCGCCGTGGTTTACTAAAGAGTTGAGCCGACTTAAAAATAAAAAATCTAGACTGTATGCTAAATTTAAAATCACCGGTTCTCAATCTGCCCTTTCTCATTATCAGCTCGGTCAAACTTTACCGTGCTGAACGCGCAGTGTTATAAAAACTATTTAACTCGTTGCAGGGCCCAGTTCTCACAGGACCCAAAACAGTTTTATAATTTCGTTAACACTAAACGTAAGCCTAAAACAAATCCTTCCTCGCTTTCATTTGAAAATTCTAATGCAAATAATGATCAGGCAATAGCCGATCTATTTTCGCAGTTTTTTCAAACAACCTATTCTAGCTCTTCGTATCTACACCAGACCTATGCCAACTATTCATACCCAAATCAAACTTAATTTTCTGTCCTAGCCTAAACGAAAGCTCTCTCCTTTTAGAACTTCATCGTGTCAAGCCAGGTCCCGACGGAATTCCTGGCTGTGTGCTCAGGTATTGTGCCGACGCCCTGTGCTATCCCCTTCTGAAATTGTTTACCTTGTCCTTGGAAACCTCCCACTTTCCCATTATTTGGAAGGAATCGTTTATTATTCCTCTCCACAAAAAAGGTAGCAAATTGGATGCCAGCAATTATAGAGGAATCTCTAAGTTGTCGGCCATCCCTAAATTATTTGAAAACATTATCACCCCTCACTTACAGCACCTTTGTAGATCGGTTATTTATCCATGTCAACATAGTTTTATGAAGCGAAGATCAACAACAACAAATCTTTTGGAGCTCTCTTCCTATATTATAAAGGGCTTCCATAATAATTTTCAGACAGATGTAATCTATACTGATTTCAGTAAAGCTTTTGACTCTGTTAACCATTCTCTCCTCGTTAGAAAACTCGATTCAATGGGTTTTCCAAGTGATCTTCTTAATTGGATCTCAAGTTATTTGAATGGCAGGACGCAAAAGGTCCTCTTTAAGAATAATTTATCCAATGTTCTAAGGGTTACATCTGGCGTCCCGCAAGGAAGCCATTTGGGACCCTTATTGTTTACATTATTTATAAATGACCTGCCCAAAGTCTTGACTAACTCCAGAGTACTTATGTACGCGGATGACGTCAAGCTTTGCGTGCAATACAATGACGTTGCCTGCCAGTCGGATTTACAAACAGATCTTAATCATTTTCAAACTTGGTGCCGTGTAAACTTATTAAACTTAAATGACTCGAAATGCAAGCTAATGACATTCTCACGTGTCGCTCCTAAGCTTGCTACTTACACGCTGAACGGCTGCTCTTTGGAAAGAATTAATACAGTTGACGATTTGGGCGTCCGCTTGGACCCAAAACTTGACTTTATTGATCATATTTCGTCTATGGTGAATAGAGCCAGGGGTGTGCTTGGATTTATTAAAAGGTGGTCGAAGGAATTCAATGACCCCTATGTTACTAAATCCTTATATACTTCCTTAGTTCGTCCTATCCTAGAATATGGATGCTGCGTTTGGAGCCCTCAGTACGGCGTCCATAGTAAACGCATTGAGTCGGTTCAAAATAACTTTTTACTTTTCGCTCTACGCGGTTTAAATTGGGATGCAAACCAAAGATTACCTTCCTACTCTAGTAGACTCCTATTAATAAACTTGCCGTCCTTAGCCAATCGTAGAACGATGCTAGGGATAACCTTTATTTTTAACCTTATACATGGTGATGTGGAAAGTGCTAACTTGTTGAGTCAGCTTAATTTCCATGTACCATGTAGAACCACTAGATAATATATCCCATTAGTGTTGCGCCACTGTAGGACCTCCTTTGAACTGCATGAACCTTTTAGAGTGTTATGTGCAAATTATAATGATTTGTACACACTAATCTCTAACGTAGATTCCCTTCCCAAATTAAAATCTTTAATACTAACACACTTAGTAAGCATGCAAGCTAACAATCTGGCAGCACGCCGGTAGTCAATTTTCCTCGTATTCTGTCCTATATTTTCCATCGCGCCTACTAACACCTAACCCTAACAGGCACGTGCCTGGTGTCATACGGGCCACTTGAATGTACTGACCTTAGTGCATCAACGTCCAAACAAAAAAAAAAAAAATATACTAATTGAACACACTGTAAACAAATTTTTTTTTTTAATTATAGGCGGATTTCCTTGGCTGCGTACTCGAAGAGGCTCAAGCTATCTGGCGACTCGTAATCAGTTCACCATATAAATAATATCCGAATCTTTTAAGACAAACTCTAATAAAGCATGTTTTGGCCTCAACTAATTTCGTGATTCTCCAAATCTCTCCACCGGCCCTAGTGTAACCGTATTCATTTCCAGTTCTAACTCTTGCTCCACAGCTAAAAATGGCCCAAACCGGCATCGACATTGCCTTGAGAAATTTTATTGCCACAACGCGTTTTAAAGCGAATATTCCCACTCCAGGCAGCCCAGAAATTATTAAGCGCTCTCCTTTCTTTCCCCTCAAATGTGCCGCGAATAAAGTTCTACCGGCTGTCGTCTGCCAACCGTGGACACCGAAGTATTCATAGGCGGTTACCTTTGGTTTTCTACCTTTTCTGACCTTTTTACGGCGATTTACATCAACAGTTCGCGCCTCACTCCTGTGGAAAGATTGTTCCACCTTCTCTCAAAGACGAGTGGGGACGCGCACGCCATTATTTTCAAGGCACCATTGACCAACGAGGGCTTTCTTACAGCGTGGCGAAGCCATACTGAGCGCTAGGCTGTCCCCAAGAGTTCGGATGCGTTCTAAATGGGTTGCAAGGCACCATTAAGAGTTGTCTAACAGCCATAGAGATGACCTCCATTATGGTCGAGCCTTGTTACTGTCTGCTGGTGTACATGGTTTCCTCAAAACTTCCCAAGCTTACAATTTCTACGTGGCAGCAATCCATACATACATTCCAACCTGGAACGAGTCGGACGCTGTTCTGACAGAGCGCCATCGTACGCTCGAGGCCATCGATGACGTCAGGGTTAACGGTTGGGGGCATTTTCCACCAAGATCAGAAACAAGAGCCCCAGAGTGCCTGCTCATGGGATGGAAGACAGGGCGTTTTCTCGCTTTCCGAATGATAACGGCAGGTGGATAATTTTAAGTTCTTACTTTTTAGCTAAATATGTAGATTGAAATGCAGTTCACATCTGCACCTGTGTCCACTTTAAATGTGAGTAAAGATCATTTAAATTTTTTTGTCCGCCTGACTGTGTGCCGACCACACTCACAATTCCTAAGATTTATTTTGTTAGTATAAATATTTGCTTTAAGTTTGATTTAATTATTTTTACCTGATTCCACCCAATTGATCAACCAACCGGTTACTGACTTGCTTTCCACATATACCACCAAATATAGTGCGTATCATAGCTGTAAGAAAAAGGTTATTGCTATAAAACCTTAATTAAAAAAAAAACAATTTTGCAATTTGATTAAGCGTCATTTTAAGCTAAACAACAGAAAAGTTTCGATTTGAATATTATTTAAATGATTTTTTTTTTGTTGTATCATCAATAAAGTTGTTTTGTTTTATTTATTGTAAGCTTTTTAAGCAAAAGATTAGAGATCTATTAGAGCAATGCGGTGAAGTGGTCGCTCTGAAATTATATTCTCAGAGCGACAACATATTCGCATTGCTGTAAGTGTAACGAATCGCTACACTCAAAACAAATGTCACAGGCAAGTTGTTAGCTCGAGATCGGAGCGCACGCAAGATATTTTTCCGGCTTCGGCTCGTCGGCTACGGGAGTGATGGTCTTGCTCAGATCTCGGGTTGCCTTTGCATAATTTTAAACAGAAATAACTGCGTGCTACAACAAGCTTAAACCGGGACAGAGATACAGACAACACATAAATAAAAGTTGAGGAGAATTTAACTCTCTTCGCCTTACTCCTCCTTTTTTAGCACTCCTGGTGTTCTGGAGGCTCTAGTTTGCCCACCCTTCCTATGCTCGTTCCCATCCTCAAAGCTATATAGCTTGAGCGACCCCTTTGACAAGTGCTACCCTACATCACAACGCATGCCAGCTGCGGCCAATACTCGACATTCTAAAACATTATAATAATTTTATTTAAAACTAGAACAATATAAATTCATTACTTAAAATAAGAACCGTATATAGACAATTAAACATTAAAACTTAGAATATCAATGATAAATAAATATACGACCTTCGACTCAATTTCGGGCCTTAATTAAAATGATGGCAAAACAATTTTTGGCAAGTTGAAGGGAAATATTATTCGCGCCGACTGAAGTTAAATTTACATGTTGCAACAACAAAAATAATAATTGGAATTGGAGAAGCATTAAAGCTCTCAGCATAAATAGCCTCAAACGCAATCGCCTTATGTATCAGAGTTCCTCTTTTCTTTCCCTTTCCCTCTTCGTTTTCTGCCGTTGGTTCGGTTGAATTTCGATCTTTCTTTTATATTAACGGCTCATAATTTGGGACATTTTTTTTTCCATTTACTTCTTCCTTTTCTATTGTACTTGAAATTATTTAAATTATTACTTCGACACTCACCATTTTCTTAACTCCACCGATGAAAGCGCTTTCCTCGGAGGCTAGCTGAAAATTGGGATGCAAAAGATACATGCAAAAAAAAGAAATTCACATCCCTAAAAGAGATTACGAAGATGGGGGGGAAACTATAAAAAAAAATGACGCACACGGCCCGCGCTATTTAAATCGATTTTCTCATTAATTTTCACCGGAATGCAACGAATTAACATTTCTCTTTGCCGCACATTGCTCTTTACATATGCCTAAGTTCATTTCACATCATTCTTTTTTTCCTTGCAAATTTTCCGAAATTTAACCTAACTTAAAATTTATATTTCTTCTTACACTAATTTTCCATATTATCTTCACTGACACTGGAACAAAATGGGGGTCGAAAATTCCCTTTTTCTTTACAATAGTTCGTCGCGATGAGGCATGGGGCTCGAATTAAATGCACTTTGGCCGGGATCGCATTGCGGCGGCGAGTTCAAAACGCCCGAAAGAATTACATTAAACTAATCGCAATGCTTTGCCGAAGCCTACGCCTACACCGACTCTGGCATAAAAGCTCGTACGTCTGCTACCGAATTCTCTGCTTAGTTATGCTCTCTAGAGCTGTTCGCCAAGGGGACAAAGGTCGTTTTACCGCATTCGGCGATTAATTATGCTTCAACCCCATTAAATTATATAAAAAGTAATATTTTCCCCAGCTCTGGTGAGCGGGGCGACGGGGAAGTCCTCCTCCTAGAATTCAGATCCAGGCGTTTAAAAGAATCCAAGAAGCTGCGCCGGCGTCGTTTCGTTGCCTGCCCCTCGCCTCTCCACGGGCCTTCGAGCGGTACAAATTGCAGCCTTTAAAATTCATAAATAAGTTCAAGCTGCCTATGCTTTTCCCTATCTGTACGCTCACCTTTCTATTCGTGGCTCAGTGGCCAATAAGCAAAATTTTATTCTCAGCACTTTGCACACTCGCGAATACTTATTTTTTCGAAAATCTGTCGCCAGCTCAAAATATGGGAGTCACTACGCTTCAGCAGCCAAAAATGGAATGCTGGAAGATGACGCCGGAAAAGTGGCGGTAACCCAATGTGAAAGTGGGGGAAACGGGGAGACCGTTGACAAATGCCTCTGTTACTCTCTCACCCGATCTTTCGTGCCCTAGCCGACCTACGCTTGCTACACTGGCAAAGCCGCCGTTCGACATATGATCGACCAACAGATGGCGCTAATAAAAAGTATCTTATACCGAGCAAGCGCTACAAAATACCCCCCTAGCAAGATCAGGCTTGGGGATCAACACTCCAAGACTGATAAACAGCTTGCGAGGCTACTGCTTTATATCCTTGGCGTGAAATCGGCCTACATAACGCCCCTGCAAATCTTCAAGATCATAGTAAACTTGTCCAATCTTATCTCTTACTCTAGCTTTAATGAAAGACGGACCCAACTTCGCGTTGTAACCAGCTGCAAAGTTGCTCTGCTTAAAGTTCCTTCGATAAACTTCTTGGCCTTTACTAAAAGATACTTCCTTCGATCGCAAATTATATCTTCTTTCATTCTTTTCGAATTGGTTTTTCATTATCTCCAATGCTTTGCTGCGAGCAAGTTCTAAAGAATCCTCTTTCGTGAATGCCAAAGACCTATCTTCAAGCAAACTAAGAGCTCTCAACACCTTATACGTTGCACCAGATGAGATGAAATGCTGCCCGAAAATCATATAATAGGGTGAAGTGCCTAAACTAGAGTGAACCGCTGATCTGAGAGCACAGCAGATGCTGCTTAGCTGCTCGTCCCAATCCTTCTGGTCGCTGCGTACATACGATCGTATGGCAGCTATCACCGATCGATTTACCCTCTCGGATGCGTTAGCTTGTGGCGAGTAAACGGCGGTAAAAGTGTGTGAAATTTTGTACTCCCTCAATAGCTTTTGGAACAATTCTGATTTAAATTGAGACCCATTATCTGAAACAATGGTCTCTGGGACCCCAAAAGTATGGAATAAATCATCCTGCATATATTTCACAACCACGTCCGCTGTCAATTTCTTCACCGCCTTCAGAAAAACGAACTTGCTGTAGTGATCTAGCACGATAAATATGGCCACATTTCCACTTCTTGACCTAGGATACGGGCCCAAAAAATCCACGTAAAGTTTTTGGAAAGGCCTCGCGGACTCTGGTGCTACTCCCATAGGTGGTCTTAAAGTGCTATTGGGAGCCTTGGTCGTCTTACAGATGTCGCACGCCTGAATATATTCCTTCACATCCTTCACCAGTCTTGGCCAATAATAATACCTCCTTAGTCTCTCTAGAGTTTTATGGACACCTCCATGTGACGCTAAAGGATCATCATGAGACTTTTTAAGAACTTCGGGCACCAAGCCCACCGGAATCCATAGTTTCCAACAAAAACTGTCATGCATAGGATCTCCTGTTAAATGCTCTGTCTTCCTATAGAGAAATCCGTCCGCTACTTTTAAATCTGGCAGACTGCTAGCGTTAGCCTCAACCTTTTTGATCAGCTCTATATAGTCAGGATCAAGAAAATGTGCAGATTCTAAGTCAACTAACAATCCATGACTCGCATCTACGGCAGCTATCTCTTCCTCATTGACTCGGGATAACGCGTCAGGGACTACGTTCAGCTTACCACTTCGATGCTCAATTTTGAACGTGAATCCTTGAAGTTTCAACGCCCACCGAGCAAGCCTGGAGTTCAAATCCGTTTGGGACATCAACCATTTGAGGGACGCATGATCCGTAATGACTGTAAAGTCGTGGCCCTCCACATACGCTCGAAACTGTTTTATGCAAATAATTGCCGCCAAACATTCCTTTTCGCTAACCGTATACGACTTTTGAGCCTTGTTTAACTTTTTCGATACAAAGGCTATCGGGCATTCTTCACCACTCTCAGCTTTCTGAACCAAAACTCCTCCCACTCCGGAGTTGCTAGCATCGCAATGAATGTAAAATGGTTTACTAAAATCAGGACTACGAAGCACTGGAGCCGAGCAAAGCATCTCCTTTAATTTAGTAAACGCTTCTTCTCCTTCCGGAGTCATTACAAACTTCTGCCTAGGCTTTAAAAGGTCTGTCAAAGGAGCTGATACAGCTGCAAAATTACTGATAAATTTCCGATACCATCCGACCATTCCGAGAAATCTTCTCAGTGCCTTCAAAGATCGTGGCAGTGGAAAATCCGTCATTGCCGATATTTTTTCGGGGTCAGTTCGAACTACTCCCTCGCCCACAATATGGCCCGCTTTTCATGCAAAATTTGCTCTTCTCCACATTCAAAGTTAATCCAGCGGCCCTTATGCGGCTGGACACTGTTTCTAAAACCTTTAGATGACCCTCAAAACTATCTGATACAATCAAGAGATCATCTAGATATACAAAGACTTCATTTCTGAGTTCTGCGGGTATTACCTTATCCATCAACCTGGTCATCGTCTGCGAAGCATTCGTCAAACCGAAAGGCATTACCTTATACTGGTATAACGGCTTGCCAGGGATCGTGAATGCGGTTTTATCGCGCGACTGCGGATCTAATGGAATTTGCCAATAGGCGTCCTTAAGATCCAGACTTGAAATAAAATTTGCTTTGGGAAGACGACTTAATATGGCATCAATTTGTGGCAAAGGGTACGCATCTTTCTTGGTTACGGCGTTTACCTTCCTGCTATCGAGGCAGAGTCGTACCTTTCCTGGCTTCTGCACCAAAACGACGGGCGAAGACCAAGGACTATCTGATTCCTCAATTACGCCTAGCTGAATCATACGGTTGACTTCCTCGTAAAGCAACTTTTCCACAGCTGGCGAAACTGGAAAATGTCTCTGTTTCACAGGCTTGGCATCTCCAACATCGATAGAATGAGAAAGTATGCTCGTTTTTCCCAAACCTAAAACCGCAAAAGATGGAAACTGCTTAATGACTGACTGCAATTTAGACTGCTGGATGTCAGACAAAACATGGGCATCGCTACTTAATTCCTCTATACTCATTTCAGGGGGCAAAAGTTCGAAATTGGTCCAAAAGTCAATACCCAAATACAGGTCCTGACTCAGAGAAGGAATAATATATAAATCAAGCTCATGTATCTTTCCCTCATACTGAATTGGAGTCTTTAATCGGCCTACCACTTTTTGCTGTTGGCCATCGGCAGTATTAACTGTAGTTGCCACCCTTTTGAACGCCATTCTCTGTTTAATAATTTGATTGGCCAAATTCCCACCGACGGCACTCATAGATGCACCAGTATCTAAAAGACCGAGCACCAATCTGCCTAGAATTTGAACCTCTGCGTACGGCCGTCTATCCATGTTTTTGTATCTGATGGCATTTATCGTTTCAGCCGCTCGCCAAAAGTCTCTCATTCTTTTTGCATTTCGAGAATAAGTTCTAACTGGTTTTATTGGTAAGTCCGGTAATTGTCTGTGCTGTATTTGCTGATGCCAAAAAACTGTTGCATCAGTAGCTGCCTCCTCTAAGCTAGTATTCATTGCTGACTGACATCGGAATTCGCTGGCTTGTTTCGGAGAACACACGGCTGTTGTCGGGGTCGTGTGTTCAACTTCCCGTTTTTTTGGCATTTGTGGCAGGACGGTTTGTACGAATTTGGGGTACCGCAACCGTAACAGAATATTTTCCGTCTTTCCTCACAATCGTGATACCGGTGCCCTTCCTTTCTACAATTCCAGCATACCAATGCTAGAGCATCTACCTCTGTTACCTGCTCAACGTCCGAGAATTCAACTGCATCATCCGACAGATACTCCTGCACAAGTTCAGATACTTGCTTCCGAAAAGGAACAGGTTTCTGATACCCATAAGTACGCTTCACATCTTCAAGGAAGCCTTCCCTACGCCGGCAGATATCTCGAAGCTTTTGGACTGAGTCTATGCTCACGTTCAACAGCTCGTGCCTTATTTCCGGCCGCAAGTTCCGGCGAAGAGTTTCTACCAGATCTTTCTCTGGCATGGGAACTGTTAGACAGTCTGTGATCTGTACCACAGCATCGTAAAAAGAGTCAAAGCTTTCCCTCTCTCTCTGCTTCCTGTCACGAATTGTCTCCCTCAGATCCACATCCGTACGCATATCTCGGAACTGCTTTCGTAAAGCTTCGGTAAGCAAATCCCACCTGGAACTATCGGATTCTTTATGAAATCGCCAATAAAACTCTCGCGCTTGTCCCTCGAACAGTACGTTGGCATTTCCACAAATTAAATCAAAACGCGAATTGAGGGTTTGTCGAGTTAGCGCCTCCGCTCGATAAAAAAATTTATCTACACTCAATCCGTCTGGAGACCCGTTGAATCGCAGCTTCCAACTGCTAATAATTTGTCCAACCTTATCCGGACGACTGCCTAAATCGGAGCTAGAAAAAGCTGACGTGGGCCTGTCTGGGACTTCAATATCCCCTGCTACTGATTGAGTTCCGAAGTTATGAACAGATTCGTTTGACCTTGGCGGCTCCTGCGTCGGCGCCGCGAAATTTGCCTGAATTATTTGGCCCATCTGTTCCGTAAGCTTAGTTAACAAATTATGCTGCACTGCCTTTAGTTGTTGCGCTACAATGTCGCTGATCGCTTCCACATCAATGCTGCTCATCGCTTGCTTTTTCGGAGCTGAAGTCTTCGCCTTGGCGGAATTTCCCTTGGCCTCGCAACCAGGACAACTACCCTGCTTCTTGACCAACGCATCTGCGCATTCCTTGTGGAATATATGCCCACAACTCCCACGGCTTACTTGATCTGGTGACAAAGCCTTTCCGCAGAGCGTGCATTTCGTGGATCCCGAAGCCTCTGGATCCATGGCTAACTTTTAAATAAAAACGAAGCGGAATAATAAATTCAGGACGACAAAATAGAAACTCCTGATATCTTATATCCCTATACAATACCTAAAACCAGCTAGAAATTAATCTAAAATTAATATACAAGATTCGAACATAAATAATTAAGAATTTATCCAAGTTCCGAACCTCAAGATCGCTATGGAATCTATATAGATCGAAGCCTCACTTCAAATCCCTTCATTAAATAAATTTAATAATAATAATAATATTTAGGAAATACAATGATAACACCTGAAATATAGAAAAATATAAACACAAGCAATAAAAATTTTGTTTCGCAACGAAAATCAAATCAAACCAAAAATCGACAATCAACAACTCAATACAAAAAGTCTGGCCAGCAAGCATAGCAATGCTTGTAATTAAAATGCACTTATATATAAATAAAAGGTTTCGGTAAGAACAAAAGAGAATCGAGAAAAAATTTATGACGAGCGTTGTTTATCGCTATTTGGCAATAACAACAACACTGCAGAGCGTGTTGCCGTGGTCAGACGAAAGCTTCGCTGTCTGCTATCCGATCGGCCCACGCTTCTACTCTTCCGTCAATGTTGGGTCTATGCCTTCTGCTAATATCCGTGGCCTGAGTTTCTCTTCTGAAAGATAAACGCTCAGTAAGTCCTATGCAAATAATAACAAAACTAATAAGCCCCTATGAAATTTGTTGTGTCCCTTTGCCTATGCCTATCATCCGTGGTCAAGTGATCGCTTCTGAAAGCAAATGCACCTGCTAGTCCTATGCGTGTGATATGCACCGACTCGGGCTACACGGTGTAGAGTATACACGAGTTTGTCTACTCCCTATTCCTCTGTTGTCGTCTGCGGCCGGCTAGATGCTTCAAACCTGAGTCATCTTCTTCCGTATTCCTATGCTTCCGAACAACTGTGAGTGGGAATTGACATGCCTTCTCACCAGCTGGAGCAACCGTGGCTTGGTGACTACATGTAAACACAACCTAGTCTTAGCCCACCCCATGGCTGAACGAAAAGTTTAACAATTATCTGTGTGTGTCTGTGTGAGTCACATTGAACATATATGTGGCCTTCACGTTGGCCAATTTTATTAAAATTATGAACTGATAATCATAAATGATAATCCTATATGTATGTGGCCTTAACGTTGGGCGCCAATTTTATTAAAATTATAAAAAGATAAACATATTATTTATAAATGTAACGAATCGCTACACTCAAAACAAATGTCACAGCCAAGTTGTTAGCTCGAGATCGGAGCGCACGCAAGATATTTTTCCGGCTTCGGCTCGTCGGCTACGGGAGTGATGGTCTTGCTCAGATCTCGGGTTGCCTTTGCATAATTTTAAACAGAAATAACTGCGTGCTACAACAAGCTTAAACCGGGACAGAGATACAGACAACACATAAATAAAAGTTGAGGAGAATTTAACTCTCTTCGTCTTACTCCTCCTTTTTTAGCACTCCTGGTGTTCTGGAGGCTCTAGTTTGCCCACCCTTCCTATGCTCGCTCCCATCCTCAAAGCTATATAGCTTGAGCGACCCCTTTGACAAGTGCTACCCTACATCACAACGCATGCCAGCTGCGGCCAATACTCGACATTCTAAAACATTATAATAATTTTATTTAAAACTAGAACAATATAAATTCATTACTTAAAATAAGAACCGTATATAGACAATTAAACATTAAAACTAAGAATACCAATGATAAATAAATATACGACCTTCGACTCAATTTCGGGCCTTAATTAAAATGATGGCAAAACAATTTTTGGCAAGTTGAAGGGAAATATTATTCGCGCCGACTGAAGTTAAATTTACATGTTGCAACAACAAAAATAATAATTGGAATTGGAGAAGCATAAAAGCTCTCAGCATAAATAGCCTCAAACGCAATCGCCTTATGTATCAGCGTTCCTCTTTTCTTTCCCTTTCCCTCTTCGTTTTCTGCCGTTGGTTCGGTTGAATTTCGATCTTTCTTTTATATTAACGGCTCATAATTTGGGACATTTTTTTTCCATTTACTTCTTCCTTTTCTATTGTACTTGAAATTATTTAAATTATTACTTCGACACTCACCATTTTCTTAACTCCACCGATGAAAGCGCTTTCCTCGGAGGCTAGCTGAAAATTGGGATGCAAAAGATACATGCAAAAAAAAGAAATTCACATCCCTAAAAGAGATTACGAAGATGGGGGGGAAACTATAAAAAAAAATGACGCACACGGCCCGCGCTATTTAAATCGATTTTCTCATTAATTTTCACCGGAATGCAACGAATTAACATTTCTCTTTGCCGCACATTGCTCTTTACATATGCCTAAGTTCATTTCACATCATTCTTTTTTTCCTTGCAAATTTTCCGAAATTTAACCTAACTTAAAATTTATATTTCTTCTTACACTAATTTTCCATATTATCTTCACTGACACTGGAACAAAATGGGGGTCGAAAATTCCCTTTTTCTTTACAATAGTTCGTCGCGATGAGGCATGGGTCTCGAATTAAATGCACTTTGGCCGGGATCGCATTGCGGCGGCGAGTTCAAAACGCCCGAAAGAATTACATTAAACTAATCGCAATGCTTTGCCGAAGCCTACGCCTACACCGACTCTGGCATAAAAGCTTGTACGTCTGCTACCGAATTCTCTGCTTAGTTATGCTCTCTAGAGCTGTTCGCCAAGGGGACAAAGGTCGTTTTACCGCATTCGGCGATTAATTATGCTTCAACCCCATTAAATTATATAAAAAGTAATATTTTCCCCAGCTCTGGTGAGCGGGGCGACGGGGAAGTCCTCCTCCTAGAATTCAGATCCAGGCGTTTAAAAGAATCCAAGAAGCTGCGCCGGCGTCGTTTCGTTGCCTGCCCCTCGCCTCTCCACGGGCCTTCGAGCGGTACAAATTGCAGCCTTTAAAATTCATAAATAAGTTCAAGCTGCCTATGCTTTTCCCTATCTGTACGCTCACCTTTCTATTCGTGGCTCAGTGGCCAATAATCAAAATTTTATTCTCAGCACTTTGCACACTCGCGAATACTTATTTTTTCGAAAATCTGTTGCCAGCTCAAAATATGGGAGTCACTACGCTTCAGCAGCCAAAAATGGAATGCTGGAAGATGACGCCGGAAAAGTGGCGGTAACCCAATGTGAAAGTGGGGGAAACGGGGAGACCGTTGACAAATGCCTCTGTTACTCTCTCACCCGATCTTTCGTGCCCTAGCCGACCTACGCTTGCTACACTGGCAAAGCCGCCTTTCGACATATGATCGACCAACAGATGGCGCTAATAAAAAGTATCTTATACCGAGCAAGCGCTACATAAGTGATCGGAAATCTTATGCTCAAAGTAAAATGCTTTAAATTATTGTGTATTTACACATTCTGGCTCAAACTTAACTTAGGTACAATATATTCTTATGGTTCAGAAACGCACTTTATGCACAATTTACACATATCGATATATATATGCATACAATTTAAGCCTAATGTATACAAACATGGCACTATGGTCGAGCGGACCACTTTTCTTGGCCAAAACCCATTTTTTTAAAGTGGTCAAAATAAAATGATTTTGGTCTCGATTTGACCATCGACGTGGCATACCCAAAATGTGCATAGGTGGCGCCACTCTAGCGGACGAGGCCTTGAAAGTCAGCTGTTTGTACACAGGCCAACGGGTAGAGTAAAATTAATTAAAACATGGCAATTTTAAAATTACGAAAACTAGGAAAAAACATGCCGAACCGAACCAAATTTATTTTAATTGAATAATTAACGTTTGAATTACTTGTTCTGTAATGGGAAATGTTCGAATCTATTCTGGTATTTTTGTAATTTAATGTTCAATTATGTTTTCAAAAATATGTAACTTTTCATTAAAAACTTATTTTTAAAAAGCTATACAAAGTGAGTCCCTCCTAGTCCCACCTTGAGACCTATTGGGATTTGAAGGGAATTGCATACTTTTTCATTTGCATATAGTGATTTGACTTAAAAGTTCAAAAAGTTTTGTATGAAAATGGCAATTAAAAAGGTGTAACACTGTCTTTATCCTAAACAAACTTGTAGAAATACAATAAAATTGCTGGAATATAGTCATTAAGATAAGTCAAATGTCAAAACAAAATTTTTATATCGTAAAAAGTGTTAATAATCAATTTTTCATACAATTATAAGCAAAAACAACACTATATTTCGATTTTTGTAATGAAAAATATGGTTATTCGTTATCCGATTTCGATAAAATTGTTTAAATTTACTTAAAATTACATTTTATTTATGTAACCGAAGTTTTATGAATTTATCTCAAATTTTTTTTTATCGTACCTATGATAGGTATACGATATAGTTTTCTGATCCGGACAATTTTTATCCAGTATCATCCTACAAGTACTAAATTACGATTGGTAAAGTTTCAAGTCGACATCTTTTAAATTACCGGAGTTATTTATTTTGGCCCAAAAAAGTGGTCCGCTGGAGCATAGTGCATAGGGATAACTTAGCTTTAAATAAATTTTTGCACAAATTACTTAACACACACATACGACATACACCACACTCTCTCACACACACACAACAAGCAGCGGCAAACCAAATATATGTTATGTGTAATAATTCCATGGATATATACTAATTGAACGCACTGTAAACAAACTTTTTTTTTTAATTATAGGCGGATTTCCTTGGCTGCGTACTCGAAGAGGCTCAAGCTATCTGGCGACTCGTAATCAGTTCACCATATAAATAATATCCGAATCTTTTAAGACAAACTCTAATAAAGCATGTTTTGGCCTCAACTAATTTCGTGATTCTCCAAATCTCTCCACCGGCCCTAGTGTAACCGTATTCATTTCCAGTTCTAACTCTTGCTCCACAGCTAAAAATGGCCCAAACCGGCATCGACATTGCCTTGAGAAATTTTATTGCCACAACGCGTTTTAAAGCGAATATTCACACTCCAGGCAGCCCAGAAATTATTAAGCGCTCTCCATTCTTTCCCCTCAAATGTGCCGCGAATAAAGTTCTACCGGCTGTCGTCTGCCAATCGTGGACACCGAAGTATTCATAGGCGGTTACCTTTGGTTTTCTACCTTTTCTGACCTTTTTACGGCGATTTACATCAACAGTTCGCGCCTCACTCCTGTGGAAAGATTGTTCCACCTTCTCTCAAAGACGAGTGGGGACGCGCACGCCATTATTTTCAAGGCACCATTGACCAACGAGGGCTTTCTTACAGCGTGGCGAAGCCATACTGAGCGCTAGGCTGTTACCAAGAGTTCGGATGCGTTCTAAAGGGGTTGCAAGGCACCATAAAGAGTTGTCTAACAGCCATAGAGATGTCCTCCATTATGGTCGAGCCTTGTTACTGTCTGCTGGTGTACATGGTTTCCTCAAAACTTCCCAAGCTTACAATTTCCACGTGGCAGCAATCCATACATACATTCCAACCTGGAACGAGTCGGACGCGGTTCTGACAGAGCGCCATCGTACGCTCGAGGCCATCGATGACGTCAGGCTTAACGGTTGGGGGCATTTTCCACCAAGATCAGAAACGAGAGCCCCAGAGTGCCTGCTCAATTCTTCTAAAGTCACGGTGGCTCCTGCACCCGCAGGTCGTATATGTCCGCGTTTTCTCGGCATTAATATATACGAGAGATCAGAATTCGTCCGAAGAAGGCAAATGTACTCAGGTTTTTTGGAACGAGGTCACCATCAGCGAGATTGCTCCAGTGCCCACTCCTGTCTTACGTGCTAGTGTCCCGCTTTATCCTGAACTTTCAAGCCCAGTTCCCGCACCGATCGAAAGTATTTATTTTATTTATTTGTCCTCAAAGCGGTTGACTCCACACTCACGACAGAATTATTAACATTCGAAGAATGCAATGATGTTGATTTTCTCAGTGTCAAGCTCTGTGTCTGTCAATATTAGCTTCATCTTTATTACCTGTTCCTAAACTCATCCATTGTCGGAACTTCCAATTAATTAGAACCATCTTTCAGCTATTCAGATGTTTTCCGACCGACTTTAAATAGCCTAAAAAGTCCTCTTTTTTGGCCTGAAAGACTGGCTTAAAAGACTTTGAACAGCTGAAAAAGCTCATTTCTGAATTTAATTGGTCTAATTTATACTCTGCACTGTCTTCTTCTCACAGGACCCAAAACAGTTTTATAATTTTGTTAACACTAAACGGAAGCCTAAAACAACTCCTTCCTTGCATTCATTCAAAAATACTACCGCAAATGATAAATAGGCGATTGCCGAGCTATTTTCGCATTTTTTTCAAACAACTTACTCAACTTCGACTTATTTAAGGGGTTAAATGGATTTCCTCGGACAAAAAAACCGACTTTTTTTAATAATTTTTTTTTTTGCATCTAAAAATTAAGATATTTTATTATTATTATTATTATTTTATTTGTCAGCAGAACTTCTTTCAGGATTGTTTAAATTAAAAATAAAATACGTCTTTTAGTAAAGACAATAAACTAGGTATTGAACAAAAGAAAGTACAAAATTATAAAAATTGGATTTTTGGAAGACGTTTTCCTCGAAATTTTTTTTTAAATCGTTATAATTAAAAAAAATATCATTCGTTCAATATTTTGTAAATTATTTCTCGAAGACCTGTGCAAAAAATCATTAAGATTGGTTGAGTATGTCGTGAGAAATCTTGACAACCGCCTTCGAAACCATAGTTTTGAGAAAAATGCTTTTATAGTTATACCACTAAGCAAGAAATACATAGAGAAGTCAAACAGTACATAAAAGTACTATTACAAAAACGGCTGAGCCTGGAACCCCAGAGCACCCGAACGATATGTCTAGAACCCCAGAGTGCGTTCGGCTTTTTCGAGTTCGAAGCATTCGTTCGAAACCGAGCACAACAAGAATTCACTTTTCAGTGGCAGATCGACCGTGGAACGATGAGCAGGGGTGCGTTTCTTTGCGCTGTGCTCTCGTTTCTGTGCATATGTGTATATGTGTACAAGCGCTCGCACGTTTGTATGCGTGTTCAAATTTCTGCATGCAGCGTCTTTTTCAAAGATTTTGGACGGCCACAGCCAGTGCGCCGCGGCGGAGGCTCACTTGCTAATGTCGTTACAGCAATATTTAGCGGCTAGCGCTTGCATTGGGGGACAAATTATTTAAGTTATTTAACTATAATTACTACTAATTTTAATTTAAGTAATTTCAAGTAAGTAATTTATATTAAGAAAGTACTTTTTTATACTGTTTGACTTCTCTATGTATTTCTTGCTTAGTGTTATCACTTCATGGCGGTTTTTGTTTTTCGCTTTGAATTTTTGTGTATGTTTGTGTGAAACCACCGCGTTTTCTTTCGATTCTACATAATCTATTATTTATTACATATACTGTTGAGATACCGCGCGTGATTTTTTTCCTGAGATCTGGAGAGAAAAAGGATTCGGAAACCGAATCGAGCGTGAGGTGACAGAATCATTGACTCTGCTTGATTCTGTCAAAGTAATGACCCAGGGCCCATTAACGCCCGGACTACCGGTCGATGTAAGTAACAATACGGTACGTAAGACCCTAACAGCAGTTCCACCTTCGGAAACTATATTTGTTTCGAAGCTTGCCCCTGATTTTGCATCGGAAGATACTTCAAGGCAAACCCCAGGCTGATAATTTCAAGGTGAAAAAGTTTAAATTTTCATATGCCAGAGACATTTCATCATTTGATTTAAGTGTCTCCTTCCAACTTTTTGACACTATTTGCTCGGGTGACTTCTGGCCCGAGCACGTAGTAGTTAAGGAGTACGTGACTAAAAAGAAAAGAAAACACATCCTGTGGAAGTACAACTACCAACGCTGGTAAAGTATCCACCGTCGTACCTTCAGTACCAAAAAGTTCCTTCCATTTGTCCTATCAGAATACTAGAGACTTACTCAGCAAGCTCTCGACCAGGCCATCTCCCTTTTTTTTTTTTGAGTGTTTTAAAACAACATATTCTCCCTTAACCACTTTATATTTTTGTTTGCTATAATCTTATAAACTGAAGGGGTCACAAACAGTCAGAATTAAAAAAAAATTATTTTATTTTCTTAATTTTAATATATTTAAGAATATACACAGAAAGTTTCCTGAGGTTTAAGTAAATTTGAAATTCAGAAAACACGCTGAAAAATGCTTTTTTTTTTGCCCTAAAACTGTATGTAACCCCTTATTCTTCAGTCCCATATCACTATGGGCGACCCGGATTTTGGCCAAAAGGGTCAAAAATGGTTTTAAGAAAATGAGAAAAAAAAACTTGCATTATATAGAGGATAGATTAAGCTATCTTTCCTCAAAATTTTATTACTTTCTATTCAATGGGTACGAAATGGCAGCTAATCAAAGTGGAAATTTGCGTTTAATTTTTTCATTTTATTGGCAAAAATAAAAACTTTCTGGGCCTATGCGGGCAGCTATAGTCACATCAAAATGCTCTTAATGTAACTAGTAGAATCCAAAATTTAAAAAAAAAAATGTTTTTTATATATAACACTTATCTATATATATAAAAATGCTCTGTTCGTGTCTACATCCTTCATAGACTTGAAAAGTTCTGAACCGTTTAAGCCAAAATTTTTACACAACATGCGTTGAGGTTCCAGCTCGGTTATTGTCTACATTTGATGTTGATAGCTTATCTGCGGTTGCAAATATATCATTTTTTTTAGCGTTTCCCCGTGCCCCTACTGCTGCGCCCTCTACAGGCAGCCAGCTGAATCAAAGCATTTCCTGTCAAACATTCAAAACATATTGAAAGAAGAAAGTTGAAAAGTTCTGAACCGTTTAAGCCCAAATTTTTAGAGAACATGCGTTGAGGTTCCAGCTCGGTTATTGTCTACTTTTGATGTTGATAGCTTATCTGCATTTGCGAATATATCACTTTTTTCGCGTTTCCTAGTGCCCCTACTGCTGCACCCTCTACAGGCAGCCAGCTGAATCAAAGCATTTCCTGTCAAACATTCAAAAAAAATTTAAATAAGGAATTGGAGAAAAAATTATATTTTTTTGTTCAGGTTCAGTAAGTAAGTAAGTAACGAGGAATCAGCAGAAAGACGAGCAGATAGGCTTGAGAGAAAACGATTGAGAGTTAGGCAGTCGCGTTCTGCAGCAATCGATTTGATTCACTCTCAAAATAATGAACGCGACAGGGCAAGGGTAGCTGAAGCGCGTTTACAGCTTGCAGAAGATCAAAACCTGCAATACAATCGTCTTGCATTCAGATATAATCCAACTATTGATTACAGCTCGAATCGAATGTTGTTATTGGACGAATGTATCAGGTCTGCATATACCGTCAGGCTCTCAAATTCAAAAACGAACCAAAAGGATTGTGTTGCGCTTCCGGGAAAGTGGAATTGCCTCAACTTGAAGCACCACCAGAGCCTCTGCACTCTCTATTCGCTGGATCTACTGCAGAATCGAAGCATTTCCTGTCGAACATTAGGAAATACAACTCTTGCTTTCAAATGACGTCATTTGGTGCGGAAATTATAACTGCACAATTCATGCCAACTTTTAAAATCAAAGGACAAATCTATCATAAAGCCGGTTCCCTGCTTCCGTTCCCAGACAGCGAACACAAATTTCTTTTTCTTGGTGATGATGGAAATAAAGTAGATGCACGCTATGGAATCAATACCTAAATACGCTGAAGAGGCACATTATTTCGCAGCTACAGAAACTTTTTCACGAACGGAACAATTTGGTGCGTTTATTCAAAACAGCAATCGATATGATGCCTTCGGATACCCATAAAGTTGTCATTCATGCAGACAAAACGCCTGCTGGAGAACATATCAGGAGATATAATGCTCCCACTATAGACGAAGTGGCAATTGTCGTAGTCGGGGATCAGTTTCAACCTCGAGATATTGTTCTCCATCGACGAAAAGATCGATTGGTAAACGTCGCAGAAACTCACCGTTGTTACGATGCTTTGCAGTATCCACTAATCTTCTGGGATGGTGCCGATGGATACCATTTCAATGTGAAGATGGTAGATCCAGTCAATGGTGTAGAAACGAATAAAAAGTGCAGCGCGATGAACTTTTACTCATACAGGTTAATGGTTCGGAGGACCGATTGCAATCATATATTGAAATGTCGTCAGTTGTTTCATCAGTACATTGTCGATATGTATGCAAAAATTGAAACAGAACGTTTGCTGTTCCTCCGATTGAATCAGACGAAACTTTGGTCCGATGAATATATACATTTGCGGGATGCTGTGATGAATGACCGTAATACAATCAACGTTGGAAAGCTCACGATTTTGCCATCCTCATACATAGGTAGTCCACGCCACATGCATGAATATGCTCAAAATGCCATGGCATATGTTCGTTGCCACGGCCGTCCAGACTTATTTATCACCTTCACATGCAATCCAGCTTGGGACGAGATAGTACAGCTGTTATTTCCTGGACAATCGTATAGGGATAGGCATGACATCACAGCCCGTGTTTTCAGACAAAAGCTCAAGTCAAGAGAATGGTCAACGTGTCTATTTCACAGAAAGAAATGTGCAAGAAAGAGTCTTGAATCCGCCAGCGACAACTCTGACTGCCTTCTTCACCTTATGCCAGGAAGATGATTTTGCCAGAACCTTGATGTATTCAGAAGTGCCCTCTTAACCATAATATGCCACAGAGAAACGTGGCAGGGTACAGCTAGTTATTTTAAAATAATAAAAAAGAACACAGTTTTTAACCCATTTTTCACAAGTTGTGATTAAACTCAGGGTACCTCGACGTACCACCTCCGATCAAATTGAAAAAAATTTTTAAAAATAACTTTGAATATTTCGCTTTTACGTATATCATATCATATCATATACTTATATGATAAGCTGTCCCAAATTCGCACTCTGAGGTTGTTTATACCAAAATCAATTTTTATACCCTTGCAGGGTATTATAATTTCAGTCAGAAGTTTGCAACGCAGTGAAGAAGGCACCTCCGACTATATAAAGTATATATATTCTTGATCAGGATCAACAGCCGAGTCGATCTAGCCATGTCCGTCTGTCCGTCTGTCCTTCTGTCCGTCTGTCCGTTTCTACGCAAACTAGTCTCTCAGTTTTGAAGCTACCTGAATGAAACTTTCTAGTTAGCCTTCTATATGCTCTCACTCGCATATATATGTCGGAACTGGCCAGATCGGACGACTATATCATATAGCTGCCATAGAAATGATGGGCTAATTTTTACAAAAATATTATAACATTTTCAGTTTTCAACAGAATTTCATCAAATTTGAGATATAGCCATTTTATTATACTCTACAATTTTGTGTAAAATTTTATAAAAATCGGACTACTATATCATATAGCTCCCATAGGAACGATCGAGAAATTATACAATTAAATTTATAACTTTTTCAGTTTTCAAATGATTTTCATCAATTTTGAGGTATAGCCATTTTATATTAGTCTTAAATTTTGGGTCAAATTTCATGAAAATCAGACGACTATATCATATAGGTGCCATACAAACGATCGTTTGATGTTGAGGAAAAATGAAAATCTGGGAATGTAAAACTGCAAATATAATATGTATAGGTGAATGAAATGAAAGTAGGTATTACTTCATTGTTTTTTAACACAAATAAATATAATTTATTTTGTATGGATTCCTAGTCAAAGAAGTTCTATCTGCAAGGGTATACAAACTTCGGCGTGCCGAAGTTAGCTTCCTTTCTTGTTTAAACTTACATATATTATTTAAAAAAAAGTCGTAATAATACTGTCTAAAGGCAGGCAAGAAATAATATATTACAAGTATTGACAAGCAAAAGTACAATTTAAAAAATTTGTGGCATACTTTTAGTGCCACATTTTACAAGCATCTATAAAAATGATTTTTTTGGTGAAAACTAAAAAAAATTATTGGTTTTAAAACTACTTTTTTTTGTTTTTGTTGTAATAGAGAACATATTGGAAGTAAAAAACAAAAATTGCGGTAGATTGCTTCAAAGCCGTTCATTTAATTGAGACTACAAATTTGAACTTAAAGGGCTTAAAACTAAGAAACTACTGCATTTAATAAAACAAATATATTTTTTTCTAATAAATATTATCTTAATATTCATTTCTGTAAAGTGAGATTCAAATCGAATTGCTATTTTTTTTTAATGAAAAACAAAAAAAAAGGAAATATTTATCAACTTTGGTAGGGATTATCTTCATAAAAAAAAATATTTTCTACTAGCTGTACCCTGCCACGTTTCTCTGTGGCATATTATGGTTAAGAGGGCACTTCTAAATACATCAAGGTTCTGGCAAAATCATCTTTCTGGCATAAGGTGAAGAAGGCAGTCAGAGTTGTCGCTGGCGGATTCAGGACTCTTTCTTGCACATTTCTTTCTGTGAAATAGACACGTTGACCATTCTCCAAATGGACCGCCAAGTGAACTAAATCTGGATAGCGTTCATGAATGGGGAACGAAAAAATTCTCCATGCAGCCTCGTTGCTGCTTATGTATCTTCCAGCCTGGTATTGGGATATTTCATCGACAACTCGTACTGCATTGTTGTCACCATTTTCTGCCTGAACACCGAAAACTGCCATATCGCTGCCTTTACTCACGTACTTGCAGATATATTTAATCGATTTCACGGAATTGCAATATTCTACGTTGATGTGCGCTTTGTATGATTTTGACAATAGTGGTGAGTATGGAACCACCCAACGATTGTCTACCTCAATATCACCAATTCTCATGTTTAAATTAGCCGAAGTCCCTCCATCTTCAGTTGACCGTCTCCCATACAGAGGATATCCATCGTCCCCTGTTACGGTGTTGGCTGTAAATGCTCGACGATATCGCTTCGAACACTTCCCGTCTACCATGCATGGTGAACATGGGTTGAGGGTACCAATTGGGCCATGGATCATGTTCTTGATGACAACTTCATGTAAATCCGTATCAACCTCGGCCCGTGGAATCTCAGCGCATATACCATCGTCGATTTCATCTGGAGTAATTTTGATAAAAATCATACAGCCAAATCAGTATGTGCGCATGCGGCAATCCTTTCTTCTGCCATTCTACTGAATACATCCAGCACCGCACAGATCCAAAAACTACATGTTTCACAATGAAATCCATCAGTGACTTGAGCTTTTGTCTGAAAACACGGGCTGTGATGTCATGCCTATCCCTATACGATTGTCCAGGAAATAACAGCTGTACTATCTCGTCCCAAGCTGGATTCCATGTGAAGGTGATAAATAAGTCTGGACGGCCGTGGCAACGAACATATGCCATGGCATCTTGAGCATATTCCTGCATGTGGCGTGGACTACCTATGTATGAGGATGGCAAAATCGTGAGCTTTCCAACGTTGATTGTATTACGGTCATTCATCACAGCATCCCGCAAATGTATATATTCATCGGACCAAAGTTTCGTCTGATTCAATCGGAGGAACAGCAAACGTTCTGTTTCAATTTTTGCATACATATCGACAATATACTGATGAAACAACTGACGACATTTCAATATATGATTGCAATCGGTCCTCCGAACCATTAACCTGTATGAGTAAAAGTTCATCGCGCTGCACTTTTTATTCGTTTCTACACCATTGACTGGATCTACCATCTTCACATTGAAATGGTATCCATCGGCACCATCCCAGAAGATTAGTGGATACTGCAAAGCATCGTAACAACGGTGAGTTTCTGCGACGTTTACCAATCGATCTTTTCGTCGATGGAGAACAATATCTCGAGGTTGAAACTGATCCCCGACTATGACAATTGCCACTTCGTCTATAGTGGGAGCATTATATCTCCTGATATGTTCTCCAGCAGGCGTTTTGTCTGCATGAATGACAATTTTATGGGTATCCGAAGGCATCATATCGATTGCTGTTTTGAATAAACGCACCAAATTGTTCCATTCGTGAAAAAGTTTCTGTAGCTGCGAAATAATGTGCCTCTTCAGCGTATTTAGGTATTGATTCCATAGCGTGCATCTACTTTATTTCCATCATCACCAAGAAGAAGAAATTTGTGTTCGATGTCTGGGAACGGAAGCAGGGAACCGGCTTTATGATAGATTTGTCCTTTGATTTTAAAAGTTGGCATGAATTGTGCAGTTATAATTTCCGCACCAAATGACGTCATTTGAAAGCAAGAGTTGTATTTCCTAATGTTCGACAGGAAATGCTTCGATTCTGCAGTAGATCCAGCGAATAGAGAGTGCAGAGGCTCTGGTGGTGCTTCAAGTTGAGGCAATTCCACTTTCCCGGAAGCGCAACACAATCCTTTTGGTTCGTTTTTAAATTTGAGAGCCTGACGGTATATGCAGACCTGATGCATTCGTCCAATAACGACATTCGATTCGAGCTGTAATCAATAGTTGGATTATATCTGAATGCAAGAGGATTGTATTGCAGGTTTTGATCTTCTGCAAGCTGTAAACGCGCTTCAGCTACCCTTGCCCTGTCGCGTTCATTATTTTGAGAGTGAATCAAATCGATTGCTGCGGAACGCGACTGCCTAACTCTCAATCGTTTTCTCTCAAGCCTATCTTCTCGTCTTTCTGCTGATCTTACTGATACTTACTTACTTACTGAACCTGAACAAAAAAATAAAATTTTTTTCTCCAATTCCTTATTTAAATTTTTTTTGAATGTTTGACATTAAATGCTTTGATTCAGCTGGCTGCCTGTAGAGGGCGCAGAAGTAGGGGCACGGGGAAACGCGAAAAAAGTGATATATTCGCAAATGCAGATAAGCTATCAACATTAAAAGTAGACAATAACCGAGCTGGAACCTCAACGCATGTTGTCTAAAAATTTTGGCTTAAACGGTTCAGAACTTTTCAACTTTCTTCTTTCAATATGTTTTGAATGTTTGACAGGAAATGCTTTGATTCAGCTGGCTGCCTGTAGAGGGCGCAGCAGTAGGGGCACGGGGAAACGCTAAAAAAAATGATATATTTGCAACCGCAGATAAACTATCAACATAAAAAGTAGTCAATAACCGAGCTGGAACCTCAACGCATGTTGTGTAAAAATTTGGGCTTAAACGGTTCAGAACTTTTCAAGTCTATGAAGGATGTAGACACGAACAGAGCATTTTTATATATATAGATAAAAAAAAGCTCACGCTGTGCCTGAATTTGACGGAAGAAAAATAAATCTTCAAAGATTCATTACAGCAATAAACCTGGTGAACATGACTAAAGAACAATACGAACAACTTCCTATAGAGGTTATTAAGTCAAAACTAAGTGGAACAACCCTTCACAAAGTAAGAATGAAACCACTATAGATTCTATTATCAGAATGTTATAACACTATTGTAGGTGAAACCTCTGATGCACTTAAAGCCAATATGTTTACCAACAGGGTAAAACAGCCACGCAATTAACAACAGACATCAACAATTTTCGAAAATTGTTGGATTCTGCATAAAGGTGGTGTCGAATGCGACATTCGGACGCATTCAAATTCTCTGGTGTCAAATGCGACATTCGTACGCATTCAAACTAAAAAAAACATGTGCCAAGACTTTATTTTAATTTAACAATATTTTTGGTTAACACTATTATTGGTGCTAAGTATATATATTCTTGATCAGGATCAACAGCCGAGTCAATCTAGCCATGTCCGTCTGTCCGTCTGTCCTTTACTACGCAAACTAGTCTCTCAGTTTTGAAGCTAGCTGAATGAAACTTTGTAGTTAGTCTCCTAAATACTCTCACTCGTATATATGTCGGAAAAGGCCGTTTCGGACGACTATATCATATAGCTGCCATAGGAATAATCGGAAAATTTTTACAAAAAAAATTATAACATTTTTAGTTTTCAATAGAATTGGATCAAATTTGAGATATAGCCATTTTACTATACTCTTCAATTTTGTATAAGATCTTATGAAAATCGGACTACTATATCATATAGCTCCCATAGGAACGATCGAGAAATTAATACATTTAAAATAAATAACTTTTTCAGTTTTCAACAGATTTTCAACAAATTTGAGGTATAGCCATTTTATATTAGTCTTAGATTTTGTGTAAAATTTCATGAAAATCGGAAGACTATATCATATAGGTGCCATACAAACTATCGTTTGATGTAGAAGAAAAATTCAAATCTGTGAATGAAAAGCTGCAAATATAATATGTATAGGTGAATGAAATGAAAGCAGGTATTACTTCATTGTTTTTTAACACAAATATATATAATTTATATGGTATGGATTCCTAGTTATAGAATTTATATCTGCAAGGGTATATAAACTTCGGCGTGCCGAAGTTAGCTTCCTTTCTTGCTTTCTTTTAAATTTGTTATTTGAGTCACCGTGTTGAGTAGCGCTACTCTCAATGTTCTCAATATTTTATTGCCCATTAATTTGAAATTATCTATTGAAACATGTTCAAAGATATTTTCCCACGGTGCCACTTTGAGTTGGCTTTTTTTTTATACCGGCTTGCGTCTCAAGCCTTTGGAAAAACTGACCTAAGTCAAGGACTCAATTGGTATATAAATCGCTAACATCATATCTTGCAGAAAAATTTTTTTTTCATGTTTAAATAGACATATCATATTTTTTTTCGTTCTTTGTCATTATTTATGACTCCGTTTACGTTGGGCTTAGAAGCTTTTTCAATAGTTTGCCTAGGCAATTCTATTTCTTTATTTTCCGCGCGGAACTTTTGTCTATTTTGATATCTAGTAGTGACTTTCATTATATTTCCAATAATATTTGGTAGCTTTTTAATGGTTATTCTTGATAACGCATCAGCTAGATAGTTGTCTTTACCCTTTAAATATTCGACTGTAAGGTCGTATTCTTCAAATTCGAGCCTCATACGTGTCAGTTTAGAACTTGGATTAATCATTGAAAATAGATATATTAGAGGTCTGATATCCGTTTTAATTATGAAATGTTTTCCATAAATATACGCTCAAAAATGTAATATTGCCCAATGAATTGCAGCTAATTCCTGCTCAGTAGTACATTTGTTACTTTCTCCTTTTGTAAATGATCTTGATGCGTATGCAATGGGAAGTTGGAGACCATTATGGTTTTGAGTTAAAACCGCTCCACATGCTTGCTTACTTGCATCTGTTATTATACAGAATTCTTTAGTAAAATCTGGATATTGTAGCAAAGTAGGTTCCATAAGTTTTGTTTTTAAATATTGAAATGCATTTTGACAATCATCTGTCCATTTAAAAGGAACATTCTTTTTACATAATCTTTTTATGTGCCGTGAATAGTCGGCGAAGTTTTTTATAAAACGTATATAATAGTTACAAAATGCTACGAAACGCCTAGCACTGTCCGTGTCGTTCGGAACTGGGTAGCTCATAATGACATCGTATTTTTTGTCGTCTGAAAGTATTCCTTTATCATTGCATTTATGTCCTAGAAAAGTCACTTCATGCATAAAAATGAACATTTTTCTGTATGTAACTTCAGGTAGTATTCCCTACATTTCTCAAAATCATCTGTTTATTTCTTAAGCATATGTTTTTCGGAACAACCTATTACTATTAAGACATCCATATAAAGGAATGCTTGAGAAGGTTCTAGACCAGAGATTGCAATAGTCATCATTCTCTGAAATGAATTAGGAGCTATTTTTAATCCAAAAGGTAATCGCGTGAAGCGATATGAGCTGTTGCTCATTGAAAAAGACATTATATCTCTTGAACTTTTTTCTAGTTTAATTTGATGGAATCTTGACATTAAGTCAAGACATGAAAAGTATTTTGCTCGACCTAGTTGATCCAAAATATCATCAATTCAAGGTAATGGGAATTTGTCAGATAGTAATTTGTTATTAATCTGGCTATAGTCAATCACTAATCGCCATTTCTTTACATCTGACCCTGAGGATGGTTTCTTAGGAACAATTAACAATGGGCTATTATATTCGGATACAGATGGTTCAACGATCCCATCGGAGATAAACTTTTCCTACTTGCTTTTGTATTTCGCTCACCTGACTATGTGGGCTTCGATAGTTTTTTTTATTTAAACTGGTTCATCATCCTTTAATCTCAGTTTTTGTTTATAGAAGTTGTTTGTGGTTATTGATTCGGTTTTGTCTTCTTGGGAGTTTAGTTGAACTTTTCTAATAACTTGGGATCTTGCTGGCAGAAGTATTGAATTGTTGCCAGAACTATATGCTATTGGAACATAAATTTGAAATTAAAGGTTATCGGGCCTGATTATAAGCCATTCTTCAGATGGCTTGAAATCTAATTGAAGTCTTTATAAAGTCGATTCCTAATATGCCATCGCATGAAATGGAAAAGTGTAAATCCACAATATGAAAGTCGTATTGGATTATATATTTAGTTGTCTGTACCTCAATAGAGGTTAATCCTTTTGATTTGGTAATCTTCTGACTTATTCCTTTTACATCTATTATATAGTTAAGGTTTGTCATGATAGACATCAGAATTATCCTTGATTATTGAAATGTCGCACCCGTGTCTACTAAAAACACCAGTTCTTTTTCTGTAAATACGTTAATAAAAGTAACAAATAAATTCTGACTGATTTTAATTGCGAGAACAGTTACATTCTCTACTGTTGGACACTTAAAGGGTCTTGAGAGTTTTCCGATGTATTTTGGGCTACTCTCACATAATTATTGGTGTTATTGTGGCCTCTATTTGAGTTACCACTATACTGACCTCTTCCATTATTGTTATAATTTGTTACGGAACTGCTTTCTTGGGCAACGCCGGGCTAGCTCAGGAGGCCCAGGGCTGGGTTCGACCCAATGCCCGCAGTCCGCACAATAAAATATCGGACAATTCGGACTCTCATCACTGACAAAACTACCATCCCTAAACACAAAACAAAAGTAAACAAACGACAAATATACACTGACGACACTGCCGGAACAAATTGGTGGCATTGGTGTTATTGCCACAACGCACCCACCCATCCTGTGATGCCTCCTGAGTGTCTCGGGGCATCACCCATCTCCGGCGGACCGGAGCCTATTCCAGGCGGTCTGGCGACCGGCCCATCTCCCCCCAGGTATTTACTCTACTCCATTTTTATTTTCATTATTTATTCTATATCAATATTTCGTGTAATAGTAATATTTCCTTTTATAGGTGGTATTTCTCCACTCCCGGCGAGAGCGTGGCCCTAGCCAGGGATGCGCTTGCGCCAAGGCTGCGCTGTTGGGGGACTTAAAAACTAGCGGAGGAGAAGCGCCATAAACATTTGGCCTCAAACGGCCACAAAAACAATTACTCCCTCTTTTGAGTCCCTAATCCCTGCTGGAGCTCCAATAGAAATATAGGGTACAGGGGTTCACGACAAAAAAACAAAATATACTCAAGAAAAGGCAAGGACCGGCCTTCTTCCCCGTTCCCCCTTTGGTCACAGCTCCTGTGTTGCACCAATCCCGGACCCGGGATACGGCCAAGCGGAGAACAAAGATAACCTTACAAACAAAAGACACAAAATACGAAATAAACTATCCTAACCTAATTTAAATTTAAATTCAAATTTAATCCTTTTAATTTTGGTAGGGCCCTCCACCCGGAACGGACTCACCGGATTAGCCCTTGGCGGCTTCGGCGTCGGAGCGTGCGGCGCTTCGTCCTTCTGCGGCGGCGACTCCGGCTCTGGGCTCTCAGTTCGGCCGGCGCTGAAGTGGCGGCACGGGCGGTGCTAAGGCGGCGGCGCTGCGGCTCTGGGCTCTCAGCTCGGACGGCGCTGAAGTGGCGGCACGGGCGGTGCCGAGTCGGTGGCACTCGCGACACTACGGTGGCTCTGGGCTCTGGCGGCGGCACTAAGCGGCGCGGAGGCGGTGTCCACGGAACGGTACGTGGCTCTGGGCTCTGGCGGCGGCACTGGGGGGCGCGGAGGCGGTGTCCACGGGCCGGTACGCGGCGGAACAGGGCGGTGCTGAGGCGGTGGCACTGGGCTCTGGGTGGGATCGCGTGCCCTCCTGATGGTTCTGGCGGGGCACTGGCGGCACGGGCGGTGCCGAGTCGGTGGCACTCGCGACACTACGGTGGCTCTGGGCTCTGGCGGCGGCACTAAGCGGCGCGGAGGCGGTGTCCACGGAACGGTACGTGGCTCTGGGCTCTGGCGGCGGCACTGGGCGGCGCGGAGGCGGTGTCCATGGGCCGGTACGCGGCGGAACAGGGCGGTGCTGAGGCGGTGGCACTGACGATCCAAGCGCGCACTCTCCGACAGTCAACGGGTCAATTTCTTTCTCTCCAAAAACCTCGCGCACGGTTTCTTTCCAATTCCTGACTCCTCGTTTTTTCCCTCCTGCACCTCCTTTTATTGCCTCCGTTCCTTTTCCGTGTTCCACAGCTCCACGCCGTTACTTTTGCATTTCCTTCTTGCCCTTCCGAGAGAAAGGTTAAGAAACCTTTCTCTTAAGCCGCATTCAAAGTTCCCGGTTCGCTCAGCTTCCTCCTCCCCCCCTGGGACCACCGATCCTGCCTCTCGCTATCGATACATCGATAGCCTCTTGCCCCTCCGAACTCCGAAATGCAACACCACCCAAGGATTTGGAGATGTGCTACAAGGAGCCGGCTCGACAAGATCATTGGGAGCATTTGAATGGCATCTCCAGCGCAGTTCCGAACGGTGCCCAACGCGGGGCCCGCGTCCTACGGGAAGTACCTCTACCTTTTTGGTCTTGCCCATGTGTACTTTTGCTCCCTCTTCCAGGTCATACGCGGATATCCTTGGCGTGGTACACGCCCAAACTCCTGCCGTCCAGGTCCTCCAGTTCGTACGCGTTTCCGCCTATTGCCTTCACCACCCTGGCCTTCAGGAACTTCTTGGCGAACTTGGCATTAAACTGTTTCCCAAAGTCGCTGAGGACGAAGTTTCGGCGATATACCTCCTGACCTGGCCTTGCTGCAAACACTCTGGCTCTCTGATCGTAACGTCGACGACTGCGATCGTATGCGGATTCCAGACACTTTCGCACCTTCTCCTGTACCACTCGGAGCTTGTCGGCAGTTGGCATGCCTGCCATCTCGTGGTCACACAGCGACTGCAGCTTCCTGGCCAGTCGGTAGCTGGAACCATGCAGGAACATGTGGTGTCCGAAAAGTGTGAAAAACGGCGCTTCGCCCGTAGCCGAATGGACTGCGTTCCGGATGGCCACCTCGATCTCGGGAAGATAGGCATCCCAATCCCGATGGTCGTTCTCCAGGAACCCTCGGATAGCCGCCAGTACGCTCCGGTTCACCCGTTCCGCTGCGTTGCTCTGTGGAGAGTATATCGGAGTCTTCACGTGTCGGATCCCGAAGCTCTCCATGGACTCCTCGAAAATCCTCGACGTAAACTGTCGTCCATTGTCCGAGTGTACGATTTCTGGTACCCCGAACTTGTAGAAGACCTCATTGATGAGGAAATCCACGACGTTCGAGGCTGTCGCTTCCCTCATGGCCTTCAGGAATGTGTACTTCGAAAAATGGTCCACCACGATAAAGACCCAGGCGTGTCCTTTCCTCGACCTCGGGTACTTGCCCAGGAAGTCGATGTACAACTTCTGGAATGGCCGCTCTGTCTGCACTCGCTCGCCGATCCCGACCATCATCCGGTGATTCGGTGCCTTCGATTCCTTACAGACCTGGCATCTTCGGACAAATTCCCGCACCTGCAGTACCATCCCAGGCCAGTAGAACTGCCGCCGAAGGATCTCCAGGGTCTTCCCCATTCCGCCGTGAGCAGCCTTTGGGTCTGAATGGGCTCGCTCAACCAGGCTGTGAGTCAGACTCTGCGGTATCCAGAGCTTCCATGTCGATCCGTCTACCTCGTCGTCCACAGTTGCTAGGGAGGTTCGCTTGAATATGAGTCCGTCCTCAATCCTAAGATCCGGTAAGTTGTCCTTGTTTTCCAGAATCTCTCGGACTAACTCCTTATATTCATCTCCAGCAAACTCGGTGGTCTCAAAACCCAGCAACTTGGTCGGGTCCACTGTGATCTCGTCCACGCATCGCGAAAGCGTGTCTGCCACCACGTTCTCGCTGCCTTTCCGGTGTTCGATCTTAAAGTTGAAGCCCTGGAGCTGCAGCGACCACCTGGCCAGGCGTCCCGACAGATCCTTCATGGACATCAACCATTTTAGGCTGGCGTGATCGGTGATGCAGGTAAACGGCATGCCTTCTACATAGGGCCGGAACTTGCGGATCGCCAGGAGAGCAGCAAGACACTCTTTCTCGGTGACGGTGTAATTCACCTGGTGCCTGTTCATTTTCGCCGAGAAGAAGGCAATCGGCTGCTCTTGGTCCTCCTCGTTCTTTTGGAACAGAACGGCCCCAACTCCGACGTGCGATGCGTCACACTGGATGTAGAAGTGTCGCTGGAAGTCCGCGTGCACCAGCACTGGTGCCGTGGTTAACGCCACCTTCAACGCTTCTACAGCCTGCCGCGCTTCCGGACTCAAAGAAAACTTGTTCCCAGTCTTCTTGAGGGATTCGGTTAGCGGCGCTGCCAGCGTCGCGAAGTTCCTGACGAAACGTCGATACCAGCCAGCGGTACCCAGGAACGCGCGCACCTCCTTCATCGACCTCGGCTCCGGCATCCTTCTGATTGCTGCCACTCGACCGGGATCCATGCTCAGACGACCTCCACCAACGACAAAACCTAAGTACGTCAAGGACTTGAAGCAGAATTTTGATTTTTTTAGGCCGATGGTTAATCCTGCTTCTTTTAGGCATTCAGCGACCCGTCGTAGGTACCGGAAGTGCGTCTTTATGTCCGGGGCCAGTACGAGCAGATCGTCCAGGTATACGAACACATTGGATCGGATCTCGGCTGGGATTACTCTGTCCATGAGTCTCACCAACCTCTGTGCCGCATTACAGAGACCGAACGGCATCACCCTAAACTGGTAGAGGGGCCGACCAGGCACCGTGAACGCCGTCAACTCCTTGCTTTTCTCGTCCAGTTCGATCTGCCAGAACGCGAATTTCAAATCCACACTGGAGATGAAGTGGGTTTGATCGATTCTGGACAGGATTCCATCGATACTAGGCAAGGGGTAAGCGTCCTTGACGGTCACGTCGTTCAGTTTCCTGGCGTCTAGGCAAAATCTATCCTTTCCAGGCTTCGACACAACTGTCGTCCGGTTGCTCCAAGGACTCTTGCTCTCCTCGATGACTCCCAGGGCTAGCATTTTGTCGACCTCGTCCTCAACCACCTTCTGCTTCGCCGGAGACATCGGATAGGGCCGGTCTTTAAAAACCTTCGCGCCTGCCACTAGCTCGATGGTGTGCTTTTCCAGTCCAGTGGTACCCAAGCCGTCCTTCTCGAAGGTGAGAAACACCTTCTTAATATCTTCGAGCTCCCGGGTCTCGGCTTCGGATAGTGTCCAGGATTCCGGGTCCGCCTTCTCCTCGTCGTCTTCCTCCTGGTCGACGTAATGTTCCATTTCCCTAGCGTGAATTTCCTCGGCCTTCACGCCCTGCACCGGGCAATTTCCCACTACAGCCGGGGCCAGTTCAAATGTTCGCCAAAAATCGACGCCGAGGTATGCTGCCTGCTCCAGGTACGGGCACAAATAGATGAGGATATACTCTACCCTTCCTTTGTATTTTACAGGTACCTTGATCCGACCGATGATCGACCGATCTTCGCCAGCAGCTGTTCGTACCACCGAGAAATACCTCTGCACGGGGACACCCAACGCGTCCACCAGCTGCCTGCTGCCTTTTCCGAGCAGACTGACACTCGCTCCGGTGTCTAACAGCCCAGTCAGCTGCTGGCCTAAAATCGTTATTTGGGCGAAAGGCCTGGGATCGTGGGTGTCACCCCGCTTGACGGCCGCAACGACTTCTCTCCGCTTCTCCTGGCGTTTCTTAAAGCGATCTCGGGCCTTCAAGACAGTTCGGGATACCTTGCGCATACCGCTTATCTGGTGCTGCTCGAAAATCCGGTTTCTTACTTCTAAATACCGTCGCATGCGCTCTTCAGGGGGTAAATATCTTAACCTATCAGTATTATTACCCTTATTTAATATTTGTTTATTTTCGGGCTCTTTTATTTGGCGGTGTTCCTCGCTGGGCGTGATCCTCCCGCCTTTGGATCGCGCAGCCATCCGTTTCCCGCACAATTCGGGCATTTCGGCGCAACAACGTCCGCTTTTCCACAGCGGAAACAAAAAACCTTGGTCAGCTCCTTCTCGCAATCCCGGAAACCATGGTCCATGGCTCCACAATTCCAGCAGCCAGCCCGGAAAGGATTTCGAGGCCGTTCCCGGACTTCCTGCACTTGCAGTGGTTGCTCGTCTTCCTCCTCCTCCGGCTCTGAAGCAAACGCCTCGCTGACTCGGTTCCGTTCCGCTCCTTGGTAGCGCGTTGGTGGCAGGAATTGGGTCCGGCTTTTGCGTCCGAAACTACGCTCCACCTCAAGGCTCTCTTGCCGCAGCTCATCGACGGTGAGTAGCTCCATGGCATATACAAAGCGAGCAATTCCCTCTCTTAAACCCCTTTTCATCACCTTTACCAGGTGGCGCTCCGGCATTGGCTTCCTCAGGCGGGAAGCAAGGGTTTGCATCGCGTGCAGATAATCATCGACGCTCTCCCCGGACTGCTGCTCCCGCTGCAAAAGTTGATGCATCCGTTGATGCTCCGTCTCATGGCTCTGGAACCTATCGATCAGCGCTCGGCGCAGCTGATGCCAACTGTCCAGTCGGTGCTGCTGCACGTGGATCCAAAACCACTCCAACGCCCTGCCCGTCAGCAACGTGTGGAAGTTACGCATCACTTCGGCCCACGAGCAACGAGATTGCGTCTGGAGATACTCCAAGCGGAACAGGAAGCCTTCGATGTGGTTCCGCTCGTCCTCACCGCTAAATGAGATGTTCCACCTATCCACCCTGGTGCCATGGGAACTGTCTCCCGCGTTCCAGTTGACATACATCCGTTCGTCACGGAAATCGCCAGCTCGGCGGTCCTCGACACGCCAGTTCCGACCAACGCAGTCATCTCTACGCATTTCCTCAGTCTCGGTGGAACCGTCTGGACTGTTGGAAAAGCTCTCGGCTGGATCGGGTGCCCTCCGGGGTGGCTTCGGTGGGACTCGTGGAGTCGGCCGCGTCTCTTGCCAGGCAGCCGTCTGCCCTTGCTTGGGTATAGCTCCGCGAGCGTCGTATACAGCTTCCCTCGATCGTCCAAATGGCGGTGGCTGCTGCTGTTGACGGTGTTGTGGTCCTGCCGTCATCGGTTGCTGCTGTTGGCGGTGTTGTGGTCCTGCCGTCATCGGTTGCTGCTGTTGACGGTGTTGTGGTCCTGCCGTCATCGGTTGCTGCTCCGCGCTCCCTCCTGGAACGTGTTGCGGCTTTGTGGAGGGTCTCAGTACCTCGTTCATTAATTGCATCATTTCCAGAAAACCGGCCCGCATCTCGTCCCGCAAGCTCTGGCTAATCCCAGCTTCTTGGGACTTGCGATACGTTTCTGCAGCCTGAGCCAGGGCAAGGTTCACCGCCGACTTGGCTGTGGAATCTACGGGCGGCTCCTGGGAATGTACCGAACGCTGAGCGGGATCCATCTCTACCAGGTGTTCAGCTGCTGCCCCGATCGCATCGAAGTCTAGCTGTTTTGGATGGACATGCTCCTCCGGTGGCCGCTCCTGTCGCCGAGATGGGGGTGTCCTCTGCAATCCCATTGAGGGCCGCGGCGGCGCGAACCCGACAGCACCCTCCCCATCCGTGGACCACAACTCCTCTTCCTGGGCTGAAGGACCCTTCGACCTGAGCTGATAATTGTTTCCCTTGTTCCCTTCCATAATCCAATTTCATTAATTCCTAACAGCTAACGGTTTGATTCTTACTAAATAAATATCTCAACGTAAATAAATCCACAGGCAACAAATAAATAATTCAGTAGGAAATTAATTTAATAAATAAATAGACAATTAAATAAATAAATAAATAGACAATTAAATAAATAAATAAATAATAGAAATAAATAACCAGTCGGTCAGAAAATTATTTCTGCAATATCCACAATTAATTATTAATATTTTCCTTAATTTCAGGGGAGATGGCCGATCAACCGCCGGTGGACTCCGCACCAGATACTTGCGTCTTCAATCGTCCCGTGTCGTCCCTAATCCGGCCATTCGTCAACTGGGCTAACTTTCAGCTGGGCTGAAAGTCGCCAGTTAAGGACATGGGCCTTCAGCAGTATCCCGTAGGATTTTCCTTGATGGCTGGGACTCCGAAGCTCTGATTGTGGTGGCCGTGCAGCGCGCAGTGAGACCTGCGGGTCACGACTTCACCAACAGAATGATACCAGGAAGCCCCTTCCACCAGGAAAACCCAAGGATCTGCACAAATTTACATTACATGGAAAACAAACATCTTTACGTTAAATTAAATAAACAACATTTATTACTTTCGCCTAAATTATCTCACAATTGTTCTAATCTCGTGCTTCATGCACGGATCTGTGGGCGAGGAATGCAAATCCGTCGTTTCCACGCCCGGATGTCATCCCCTTGCCACAGCAGAACCCTTGCGAATGTCTACAGGAGCAATTGCCTGTCCTTCTGCGGAGCAAGCCTCCCGTCTTTCGGTGAAAGAAAACAAAAAACAACACGTACGCCTGGGCCGCCAGTCCCCGGTCCTCGGTGCAATTGCAGGCCGTCAATATAGGCCAAGCAAGCCACCGATTGCAGGGGCTGGATGCCCCGGGACGCGACCTTACGAGACATCGTCATTCCGCTAAACTCTTATTTGTTTTTTTGAAAATTGGGCGCCATATTGTTACGGAACTGCTTTCTTGGGCAACGCCGGGCTAGCTCAGGAGGCCCAGGGCTGGGTTCGACCCAATGCCCGCAGTCCGCACAATAAAATATCGGACAATTCGGACTCTCATCACTGACAAAACTACCATCCCTAAACACAAAACAAAAGTAAACAAACGACAAATATACACTGACGACACTGCCGGAACAAATTGGTGGCATTGGTGTTATTGCCACAACGCACCCACCCATCCTGTGATGCCTCCTGAGTGTCTCGGGGCATCACCCATCTCCGGCGGACCGGAGCCTATTCCAGGCGGTCTGGCGACCGGCCCATCTCCCCCCAGGTATTTACTCTACTCCATTTTTATTTTCATTATTTATTCTATATCAATATTTCGTGTAATAGTAATATTTCCTTTTATAGGTGGTATTTCTCCACTCCCGGCGAGAGCGTGGCCCTAGCCAGGGATGCGCTTGCGCCAAGGCTGCGCTGTTGGGGGACTTAAAAACTAGCGGAGGAGAAGCGCCATAAACATTTGGCCTCAAACGGCCACAAAAACAATTACTCCCTCTTTTGAGTCCCTAATCCCTGCTGGAGCTCCAATAGAAATATAGGGTACAGGGGTTCACGACAAAAAAACAAAATATACTCAAGAAAAGGCAAGGACCGGCCTTCTTCCCCGTTCCCCCTTTGGTCACAGCTCCTGTGTTGCACCAATCCCGGACCCGGGATACGGCCAAGCGGAGAACAAAGATAACCTTACAAACAAAAGACACAAAATACGAAATAACCTATCCTAACCTAATTTAAATTTAAATTCAAATTTAATCCTTTTAATTTTGGTAGGGCCCTCCACCCGGAACGGACTCACCGGATTAGCCCTTGGCGGCTTCGGCGTCGGAGCGTGCAGCGCTTCGTCCTTCTGCGGCGGCGACTCCGGCTCTGGGCTCTCAGTTCGGCCGGCGCTGAAGTGGCGGCACGGGCGGTGCTAAGGCGGCGGCGCTGCGGCTCTGGGCTCTCAGCTCGGACGGCGCTGAAGTGGCGGCACGGGCGGTGCCGAGTCGGTGGCACTCGCGACACTACGGTGGCTCTGGGCTCTGGCGGCGGCACTAAGCGGCGCGGAGGCGGTGTCCACGGAACGGTACGTGGCTCTGGGCTCTGGCGGCGGCACTGGGCGGCGCGGAGGCGATGTCCACGGGCCGGTACGCGGCGGAACAGGGCGGTGCTGAGGCGGTGGCACTGACGATCCAAGCGCGCACTCTCCGACAGTCAACGGGTCAATTTCTTTCTCTCCAAAAACCTCGCGCACGGTTTCTTTCCAATTCCTGACTCCTCGTTTTTTCCCTCCTGCACCTCCTTTTATTGCCTCCGTTCCTTTTCCGTGTTCCACAGCTCCACGCCGTTACTTTTGCATTTCCTTCTTGCCCTTCCGAGAGAAAGGTTAAGAAACCTTTCTCTTAAGCCGCATTCAAAGTTCCCGGTTCGCTCAGCTTCCTCCTCCCCCCCTGGGACCACCGATCCTGCCTCTCGCTATCGATACATCGATAGCCTCTTGCCCCTCCGAACTCCGAAATGCAACAAATTGGAACTTTTGTAGTTGTTGTAATAATTTTTACAACCACAAAAGTTTCCTCTGAAATTTCCACGTCCGCGGTTCCCACCACGCTGTGGATAATTTTTATAATAAAGGACATTTTTGGTTGTCCAGTTGCTTCATGGTGTTGAAGGTGCCAGCCTGTATAATAAGTTTTACCTTATCAATTGCGCAATTCTTTGTCATTGCCTTAACTGCGGACTGTGTAGAATAGCTTCTGGCTAAATCAAGGGTTAGGCCGTCCGCTATGTACGGACTTTCTAGACCTCTTGTCGTCTGTTTAACCTCTGATGTTTATTGGTTTGCAGTTTTGTTGCGTTGCTGTAGATTCATCAGTTAAGCTGATAATACTTCTACAGTTTCGCCTTTGACATTGCTTTTTAGTCTGGAAATGACTTCTAATATAGTAGTTTCATTTCCGGCTAGGTTTCTGGCGATACCTTTAAGCTTTGTTATTATTATTAAAATAGCTAATTTTTCGTTTTCGCCTTTTATTGATTCTACGATCAGGGTACTAACGGCTGAACTCCGCTACTGAAGTATGGGTCCCTTTTCATACCCTGCAGTACCGCGTGTCATCAATAGGCCTCTGTCATCAACATGTCATCAACGCGCCGACTGCGACTTCTACCGAGGCGACGCTCTGCCGACTGCGACTTCTACCAAATCGACCCTCTGCCGACTGCGACTTCTACTACGACGCTCTGCCCACGATACAGTTACGGCGGTAGTCTAGACGGCAGTCGTCGGCAGTACCAAGGCCCGGCCGTTGAGAAATTTGTTGATGAAGCATCGATGAATTGTTGATGAAACATCGATGTTTCATCGTGCGTAGTAGTGCGTACCCTTTAAGTACTCTTGGTACAGTGGGTATTCAATATTAGTGCATACTAAGTCCTCATCCGAATCACAATTAGATTGCAATTCCTTTTCAAATGGGATGTTGTTCTCGGTTGATGGCAGCTCCAAAAGGCTTAAACTTCTTTGGGAATTGTTTTTTTTTTTTGTGTTTTTTCGTTTTCTTTCCTTTAAACAGACTCTAGATAGTAACGGATCCGAGGAATCGATCGCCCTGTGGAAAATGTCAGTCATAGTCTTGATTCGGCTATTTTTCCTTGCGTAAGAGAGTCGGTCTTTTTTATAGATTTTATTGCGGTTTCTGAAGCATTTTCGCCTAAGCATCCTAGTGGAACTAACGTCGAATTATTTATTTGAAAACCTTGGATATATAGGCAAAACGTTTTTTCACAAAAAGTTCAAAATTTTTCAGAGTTTGAAATTTGTATTAATATAACGTGATCATTATTTTAAAGGGTTTTGTCAAAGCCGGTTATAGATGATAGTTGCTCACTATTTGCAAAACCTCTTCTTGCTTTATTACTGCTGTTCCAGCTACCATTCTGCTTTGGTACGCTTACTCGAAGACCCATATCATTCCACATTTTCTCCAGAATATATTTTTTTCCACGCTCTCATTTTACTCTTGTCATCACCTTTTACATCCCATTTTTGTATGATATATTCAGGACAAATTCTAAAAACCGAATCCAAGCATGTAGAGGACTCACCCCAAATTTAAGAGCTTCAAGCTTGGGCGTAAAGATTTTTGAATTGAAATCTTTGATTTCCATTACTTTTGTGGGGGTAACACCAGAAATTGGACAACATTGAGTTGATTTATTTTGAGTAAGTACACTTAATACATTTTTGTCAATGAATGTCATATGCATTTTAAAGTCAAACTGTTTTTTTTCAAAACGTATATGATCAGAAGTTTTTTAAACAAATTGAATTTTCAGCGGCCTGCAAAATCGAATAGATTGCGGTGTTCTTTTAAGCCAGATATTTCGTTCATTTTTATGGGTATAACAGAAATTACAAACAAAGACTGATCTGAAACTTGAACGCCAGGTATTTTTACTTCAAACTTCTGCTTGTATGTACTTTGTCCAGTTGATCCATCAAAGTCATAACTGCAAATTAATTTGACTACAGAACTGCTTAAAAACATCTATTTGCATTTTAATTATTCGCTTTGCTGAATGATTTAAAACGGCAGAATGCATAAGAAGAGTTGTATTTGCTATTTTTCATTCGCCAGCTCAGATGCCAATTTTCTTTTCAATCGTGGTCCTGCCTTTTCATAAGACAAAGTTCTGCGTCCCGGTTTTAGTTGTGTCTTACAGTTTTCATTTATTGTAACTGATATTGTAGACGACATCCATTCAGTATTCTTTGACTTAAAACCATATAGCTGCATTTTGATAGTCTTTTTTATACCCTTGCAGGGTATTATAATTTCAGTCAGAAGTTTGCAACGCAGTGAAGGAGGCACCTCCGACTATATAAAGTATATATATTCTTGATCAGGATCAACAGCCGAGTCGATCTAGCCATGTCCGTCTGTCCGTCTGTCCGTCTGTCCTTCTGTCCGTCTGTCCGTCTGTCCGTTTCTACGCAAACTAGTCTCTCAGTTTTGAAGCTATCTGAATGAAACATTGTAGTTAGCCTTCTATATATTCTCACTCGTATACATGTCGGAACGGGCCGGATCGGACGACTATATCATATAGCTGCCATAGGAATGATCGGAAAATTTTTACAAAAAAAATTTTTAACTTTTTCAGTTTTCAATAGAATTGGATCAAATTTGAGATATAGCCATTTAACTATACTCTACAATTTTGCATAAAATTTTATGAAAATCGGACGACTATATCATATAGCTCCCATAGGAACGATCGAGAAATTAATACAATTAAATTTATAACCTTTTCAGTTTTCAACTGATTTTCATCAAATTTTAGGTATAGGCATTTAATTTAAGTCTTAAATTTTGTGGTAAATTTCATAAAAAATCGGACGACTATATCATATAGGTGCCATACAAACGATCGTTTGATGTGGAGGAAAAATGCAAATCAGTGAATGTAAAACTGCAAATATAATATGTATAGGTGAATGAAATGAAAGCAGGTATTACTTCATTATTTTTTAACACAAAGATATATAATTTGTATTGTATGGTTTTTTATTCATAGAAGTTCTATCTGCAAGGGTATATAAACTTCGGCGTGCCGAAGTTAGCTTCCTTTCTTGTTTTTAATGATTCAAAATCACTTTTTGTTTATTGATTTCTAATTTTTTATTATCTTCAACGTGGTAATGGCTAATGCGATTATTGCTGAGTCAAATATCGAAGAGATCGCTATGGCGTAATTCGAACGTCGCTTAATATTGCGGAATTGCGAGAAAAATTTGACGAACGGGGAAAAGTTGTTAATAAGCGATAAAGAATGACATATATTAGTATAAACTGAAGTAGTTAGTTTTTATTTTCTTAGTTTTGTTTATGTTTAATGTTTTAACTTTAGTAATTTTAAATGAAAAATACAAAACATTAACATGCAATTTTCGAACTTATGCCAAAAAAATCAACTTCTGGACCATAGTGCACTTGAAGACTGTCTTTTTTCGCTTGGCTTAAATGCATACACAAAGATATTAAGTGTAACACTTTGTTGCCTTTACTTTATTTTAGAATAGTGTACTTGATATGAGAATATTACATCTCTTTCCTTTTAAAAAATAACGTAATATTATGGATATTAATGTTGGGTAAAAATTAGGAAAATTAGAAAAATTTAAAAGGTAGTCGGTTTTATCACCTGATATATATCAACGTTTTTTTTTTTTATTTTATATTCGACTTTATTTATAGAACAACACCTAACGTAACATAAATACTTAAAGACTAGGAACGAGGCAAGGACCCTTATTGTGCGGTACGGCCGCAAAGCAATGCTTCGCTCAATAGTAGGCCTCTTAGCCCGTCCGCTCCCTTCTACCCCTCTCCAACACTCTGAGAGCCTTCAGCACCTTGGCAGAGAATGCTGCTGTCGCTTCCCACATCCTGGGAGTCTCCAACATCAGCGGCACCAGCGTGTCCACCCTGATCTCCGCTCCTGCTACCTCCTCCAGGGCGGAGGATTCTCCTCGTGGAATCTGCGGCATTCGAAAACTATGTGGTACACATCCTCCGCAACTCCAGAACCGCACTCCGGGCAACCATCCTCGTCGTCATGGCCGAACCTCTTGAGGTAGCTACGGAAGCAACCATGCCCGCTCAAAACCTGGGTCAGGTAGAAATCCACCTGACCATGCTTCCGCTCCATCCATGCCACTAGGTTGGGGATCAGCCTGTGCGTCCAGCGCCCTTTGGACGAGGCGTCACACTTCGCCTGCCAGCTCTCGTAGCTGCTTCCTCTAGCCGCGCTCTTCGCCTCGGCCTTAGCGCCGCCTCCTGGTCCTTCGTGACTTCGCAGCGCACACCGAACCTCAGCCTTCTCACGGACCAGCTCCCTCAGGGGGACCATGCCGGCTATCACCAGAACGGCGTCGTCCGAAACCGTCCTGAACGCGCTCGCCACCCTAACAGCGCACAGTCTGTAGGTGGCCTCAACGCCCCGCATATACGATTTCGTCGCGGCTGCTTTTGCGCACACCGGCGCCGCATACAATACTTGGGATGTTACGACGCTCGTCAGCAGCTTCCTGGTGATCTGCTTGGGCCCTCTGGTGTTAAGCAGTATGCGGGCGAGACTTCCTGCCGTCCCGCTGGCCTTCTTCTGGGCATACTCCAGGTGCTCCCTGAATGACAGCCGTGTGTCGATTAGGACGCCGAGGTATTTGATCGCCCTCTGCGATCTGATCGCGGTTCCACCGACCCGGATCTCGGCCGTTTCCACCGCTTTCCTGCTCGAGATCAGGACTGCCTCCGTTTTGTGCGCCGCTAGTTCCAGGCCGGCGCTCGTAAGCCATGCCTCGATCGTTCCGATCGCTTCGTTCGCCAGGTCTTCCGCAGCGGTACGCTCCTTGGCGGTTACGACCACTGCCACGTCGTCGGCGAACCCGACAACAGTAGTGCCACTGGGCATAGGTAGTCGCAGAACCCCGTCGTACATGGTGTTCCAGAGCAGGGGTCCCAACACGGAGCCCTGGGGGACTCCGGCAGAGACTTCGTATGCTCTGGAACCCATAGCTGACGCCACTACGAGCACTCTCTCACTAAAGTAGCTCCTTACTACTTTTAGTAAGTACCCTGGGATATTCAGGGCGACGAGGGACTCCAAGGTTCGGTTCCAGTCCGCGGTGTTGAAGCCGTTCCTTATGTCCAGCGTAACCACGAGACAGTAGCTCTTGGAGCCGCCTTTCCACCTCGTACCCGCGAACGCCGAACCAGCTATGTCCTTGACCAACTCAATGGCATCGAGCGTGGACCTCCCTTTCCGGAAACCGAACTGGCTCGGCGAGAGACCTCCGGACTCCTCGATGGCCGCAGTTAGTCTGGCTGCCACGATCTTCTCGAACACCTTGCCAGCGGTGTCGGTCAGGCAGATTGGCCTGTAGGAGGATGGCTCCCCCGGTGGCTTGCCCGGCTTGGAGAGCAGCAGCAGCTTCTGCCTTTTCCACCTCTCCGGAAAGATTCCCTCCTCCAGGCACTTGGAGTACAATGCGGCGAACTCCCTCGGGTGAAGTGCTATAGCTATTTTCAGGGCCCTGTTGGGTATGGCATCCGGCCCCGGCGCCTTCTTGTGGTGCACGCTCCTTCCCAGCCGAATCACCTCCTCGATATATATGAACGTATGTTATGTTATGTGCATATTACAGAATAAGGTCGATTTATGACGAAGCTCCAAGCGTTGGATCCGCCAATGGAAGGCTGATATTCTTGTTTCAGATAGGAGCGCTAGAATTGACCTGCTGAGCTGGAATCGAAAAAGTCAAAGAACTCATAACTACATCAGAGACCTCCAATGTTGCAGTAGTGGATCTTGAGAGCAGAACGGCAGTCTGAGGGGAACTAATAATTGCAAAGGCGTTGGGAGCAGCGTTAGGCAGAGGCAAGCAGAGCAAGACAGGAGTGCAAGGCGGAGACTGAAGAGCAGAGGCGAGGTGACGAAATCTGGAGTAATCAAAGGCAGACAAGCAGCGACAGCGACACAATGTAGAGGGCGCGAAACCTCAAACAGTTGGTAATCAAATCATGTGCAAAGCAGTTGGCAATCTTTCTGGAAGAGACGAGTTGACGACATCTGGAGCAGCAGATCTTTCTGGAAGAACACAGGCGTAAAAGCAGTGTGAATGCAATCTGCATAAGCAGTGCATAGAAAGAGCTGGAAACCGGAAAGAAGAAAATCTAATTGGGCGATAATTGGCAAGCAATCAAGAAGCAAAGCTTTCATCCTCGTTCCTAACAAACCATGTTCATGCGTATCAACTAGAGTAAGTACCAAATTTTAGATAGAAGAGAATAGTTTTAGGTTACATAATACAAAGCGGAACCATCACTCCAAGTCCTAAAAAAATACAAGCTTAAAAAAAATTTCCCAAACCAAACGATAAGAAAGGTGAGCGAAAAAGTGCGATTCTTAGGTCTGGCATCCTATTTCAGAAAATTAATTGATATATGCACATCCATTGGCAGGCCATTGTCAGATTTGCTGAGAGGTGGTTCTTAGACTAATCTCGGACAGAAACATTGAATGGCGTTCGATAAGTTGAAAACTGCTGAACCAATCTTCAAGCTAAACAATCCAAGTTTACAAACTCAGATCCATACAGATGCGTCCAAGTACGGTTTCGGATTGTTCACGTTAAGAGGCCCCCCAAGGCGACCACTGCGCCGCCTCTATCGACAGAGCTTCCAAAAGCTACCCCTCTTTTTCTCTCCCGCATGTCGGCCTTTCGCGAACTGCTCATCGAGTTAATCTACGTTCTCCCACTCTCCTCTCTTCAGTGTTCGCGGTCGCCCACTCCCGAGCTTCGCTCGCTGGTAAGCGAGCTGAGGGACGGCTAGTTCGCGCTCCAATTTTCGGGTACGTTCTCGCAGTGTTAAACCCTTATGGTTAAGCTAATTAGTAATATGTATGCACCCCAATAAAGCTGACACGCTGAAATCAACCCACGACGCACCCGACCTCTTTTTTAACCTCTACGGGCTATATATTTTCTCCGACTGCGATGCGTTAGATACTTTTAACTCCAAGGATCTTTAGCGGGGCGATCCTGCCCTATACATTTTGGTCATTCGAGCCGGAGACGGGTATCCTTCCGTCCTTTCATTAGCAGTTTCCGGTGATTTTTCTGCTAAAGATAAGTATAAGCTTTTGTTTTTTGTTTGTGTCAACTCCAAGTCCGCGATTTCCTGACAACGACAGTTGAGATTGTCATATTTCTCTTTGTCTACGATCGTTAAAAATTTCCATCCATGTCCGTTTTGTATACTCCGCTAGACTCCTCGCCGTTTTTTTTCGGTTTGTCGAGGCCTAATGTGCAGCCACCTACACACACACGCACTCTAAACTATCACATATTTCAGTGCAGAAAAATTCTCCGTGAACAGTGAAATTGTGTTGTGAGAAAAAGGCCACCATTAATATCGGCCAGCCGCTGTGCACTTACTTCGCTAGGTTTCCCTGTTTACGAAATTCAAATACAGTCCACTTCTCGATGCTCCACTGTACCAATACATACACTTACGCAGACACCGATTTTATATCTACATGCATGTCCATATATTTCCCAATATCTATAATAAAATTCAAAGCTAATTGAGCTAAATGTGTGACGAACCGATGGTTCCCCACATGTACATAAAATGTAAATATAGTTAAGGATAGTTTTACGAGGCAGCCAAAAAGACCTAAGGAGGGCACACGTATAGATAGTAGTAGGAAATAGTAATATGGATAGGTTAAGATTACATGTACATAAAATGTAAAAATATTTAAGGATAGTCTTAGGAAGCAGCCAAAAGATCCAAGGAGGGCACATGTATAGATAGTAGTAGGAAATAGTAGTAGGGATAGGTTAAGATTAGTTTTTTTAAATTTTATTGGACGTTGATGCACTATGGTCAGTACATTCAAATGTCCCGTATGACACCAGGCACGTGCCTGTTTGGGTTAGGTGTTAGTAGGCGCGATGGAATATATAGGACAGAATACGAGGAAATTGACTACCGGCGTGCTGCCAGGTTGTTTGCTTGCATGTTTACTAAGTATGTTAGTATTAAAGATTTTAATTTGGGAAGGGTATCTACGTTAGTACAAATCATTATAATTTGCACATAACACTCTAAAAGGTTCATGCAGTTCAAAGGAGGTTCTACAGTAGCGCAACACTAATGGGATATAGAATCTAGTAGCTGACACAACAAGTCAGCACTTTCCACATCACCATGGATAAGGTTATTCTTAGCATCGTTCTACGATAGGCTTAGGACGGCAAGTTTATTAATAGGAGTCTATTGGAGTAATTTAAACTGCGTAGAGCGAAAAGTAAAAAGTTATTTTGAACCGACTCAATGCGTTTACTATGGACGCCGTGCTGAGGGCTCCAAACGCAGCATCCATATTTTAAGAAGTATATTTATAATTAAAAAGAAGAAATATATTTATTATAATTAGGATTTAGTGACATTCCTCGACCACCGTTTAATAAATCCAAGCACACCCCCCTGGCTCTATTCACCATAGACGAAATATGATCAATAAAGTCAAGTTTTGGGTCCAAGCGGACGCCCAAATCGTCAACTGTATTAATTCTTTCCAAAGAGCAGCCGTTCAGCGTGTAAGTAGCAAGCTTAGGAGCGACACGTGAGAATGTCATTAGCTTGCATTTCGAGCCATTTAAGTTTAATAAGTTTACACGGCACCAAATTTGAAAATTATTGAGATCTGTTTGTAAATCCGACTGGCAGGCAACGTCATTGTATTGCACGCAAAGCTTGACGTCATCCGCGTACATAAGCACTCTGGAGTTAGTCAAGACTTTGGGCAGGTCATTTATAAATAATGTAAACAATAAGGGTCCCAAATGGCTTCCTTGCGGGATGCAGATGTGACCCTTAGAACATTGGATAAATAATTCTTAAAGAGGACCTTTTGCGTCCTGCCATTCAAATAACTTGAGATCCAATTAAGAAGATCACTTGGAAAACCCATTTGTAACGAGGAGAGAATGGTTAACAGAGTCAAATGCTTTACTGAAATCAGTATAGATTAAATCTGTCTGACAATTATTATGGAAGCCCTTTATAATATAGGAAGAGAGCTCCAAAAGATTTGTTGTTGTTGATCTTCGCTTAATAAACCCATGCTGACATGGAGAAATAACTGATCTACAAAGATGCTGTAAGTGAGGGGTGATAATGTTTTCAAATAATTTAGGGATGGCCGACAACTTAGAGATTCCTCTTTAATTGCTGGCATCGAATTTGCTACCTTTTTTGTGGAGAGGAATAATAAACGATTCCTTCCAAATAATGCTAAAGTGGGAGGTTTCTAAGGATAAGGTTGACAATTTCAGATGGGGATGGCACAGGGCGTCGGCGCAAAACCTGAGCACACATCCAGGAATTCCGTCGGGACCTGGCGAATTAACTGGCTTGACACGATGAAGATCTAAAAGGAGAGAGCTTTCGTTAAGGCTAGGATAGAAAATTAAGTTTGATTTGGGTATGTCGTAGGAATAAGTCTGGTGTAGATACGAAGAGCTAGAATAGGTTGTTTGAAAAAACTGCGAAAATAGATCAGCTATTGCCTGATCATTTTTTGCGGTAGTATTTTCAAATAAAAGCGAGGAAGGATTTGTTTTTGGCTTACGTTAAGTGTTAACGAAATTCTAAAACTGTTTTGGGTCCTGTGAGAACTGGGCCCTACAACGAGTTAAATAGTTTTTATAACATTGCGCGTTCAGCACGGTAAAGTTTGACCGAGCTGATAAATAAGATGAAAGGGCAGATTGAGAACCAGCGAATTTAAATATAGCATACAGTCTAGATTTTTTATTCTTAAGTCGGCTCAACTCTTTAGTAAACCACAGCGGTTTATTCGAGCTTGGCGGATAATAAAACGGAACACATTCAGTAAAAAATGATTTCATGGCACTGTAAAAAATATCCACGGCAACTGCCATGTCAGTGCACATGTATAGATCGGACCAATTGAACTCGTTTACTAAATTATTCAGCAGTTCAAAGTCCGTCTTGCGAAAACATAGGACTTTATCGGCTGGACGGTCAGAAATATTCTGTACGTCACACCCGATATCAAGGGTCACATCGAAAGTTGGATTTTAAGGATCTTCGGGCTGTGTCAGAGGCGCCACCCTTGCTAAACTGACTCTCGCAGGATCAGAGACGAAGCAAAGATCGAGCAAGCGCTGTAAGGAATTTCGAACATGGTTGACTTGAGACAGCGAAATGTCGAACAAGCCAGCGATAAAGTCATGTTGTGTAGGTGTATGGAGAGTATTGGTGGAATTATTCGAGCACCAAATAGCACCAGGGATATTAAAATCTCCAAGAACTACCAACTGGTCTCTATCCAAAAGTCTACTGGGAACCATCTGAATAGCGGAAAGGTGATTCCAATAAATAGGAAGTTCCGACAGTGGAGGTATGTAGGAACAGGTAATAAAAATTGAGCTACCTTTGATAGATAGCTTCACACAGAGGAATTCAACATCGTTGCATTCCTCGAAGGTTAATAATTCTGACGTGAGTGAGGAGTCCACCGCTATAAGAACTCCACCCCCGCGTCTGATAGGGCGATCTAGCCGATATACCGTGAACACAGCTGGAAAAACTTCGGAGCTCAGAATCTCCGGCTTTAACCAGGTTTCTGTGAGCACAATAACCTGAGATGCAAACGAAAAGCTATCAGAATACAAGTTAGGAAGCTTACTACGTAAGCCTCTTGCATTCTGATAGGAAATACCTAGGGAGTGGGTTAGTTTTTTGGATCGGAATTGGAAGACGTAGAAGGCGCAGTGGTATGATCAGGCCTGGGAAGAGTTATTCCTACAGGCCGCTTTTTCTTTATCTTTGCCTCGAACTCCTTAACAACGATGCACTCTGGCCAGAAGTTGGGAGAGCAAATAGTGTTAAAGAGCTCGTTAGGGACATTTATTTTGAAAGATGAAATGTCCCTTGCGTAAGAAAATTTGAACTTTTCCACCTTTATCTTAATTTTTTTCGGCTTTGTTTTTGCCTTGTATAAAAGCGAGAACATCTTCCGATGTTTGGTCAGGGGAGAGCCGCGAGACAAAAATATGTCTCGTTGGTGGAACAGCTATAAGGGCTTTTGGCAAGGCAGATTGGTTATCTGCCGTGCCATTGTCGGCCGGTATTCCGGGCCTAACACCCTGGGCAGATATATCGTTAAACACGGGACTTTGAGGGGTCAATATTTGCGACCCCCCAGGGGATAAAACAGAAATCACCGGCGGTACGGGCACTCTCGCTGCACATTGGGATACCGAATCTTTTTTAGCGCTCGATCTCAGCACTCTTGGAATTAATGCTGAGGTCGAGGGATGTGCCGAGGAAGGCTGCTGCTGAGAGCCCGTTGCAGGTAGTTGGGGTCCGTCTACATGCTGCCCACCAATAGCAGTTTTTTTGCGCCTAGGAGACTCATTTAATAGCGTAAGGCTATTAAATTGGGTGTCCAGCGCCAAGAACATATCAAGAGTTTTACGAAAACTCGTTAAAATGCCCTTAAAACCGCTTTTGGTTTGCCGCATGAAAGACATCACTTCCCTTTCTACATCGCGACAGGCCTCACAACAGTAACGCAGACCGATGTTTTTTCTTACATCGTCCACCGTCCGAGCTGCAACACCAATATACTTGGCGTACATGACGTTGTCGCTCAGCCAGCAGCCGATTGTAAGGTCACCTGCCCTTTTGCAGGTTTTGGCGAAACAGACAATATTTATGGACATTATAAGGACTTACCACTGTACTTGTTCTTGAAAAAAGAGAAAAAAAAATCAACAGATCTATGAAGATAAGAAGTGAAGAGTCTCAGCGAGAGCGAGAGAGCCTGGGAGATCAGAATAGATAAAAAGTGCAGCGGCACAGCGAGAGAGTGGGAGAGCGTGGGAGATAAGTAGATAGCAAAAACATTTAGCTGTTGCGACGGCGCAAACAAAAGCTAAACGAAGAAGGCACAAAAAGGAAATGCAGCAGCACAACTAAATTGGGGAACAAAACCAATTATAAACACAAATTAGAATAGCTGGATGCACACGCGAAGTGAACGGGAAGTTATTATCACAAAATAGAACATATAAGTTAACCCCGGTGGTTATTTTCAAACTTTAACACGAAACGAGAGCGCAAGAAAAAAAACACGTCCGTTCACTTGGAAAGATGAATTGTAATTGAATAGGAGTAAGCTAAATTACCCACGGTAGTTATAGGAGTAAGAGCTACACACTCCACCGGATTCGACACACACACGCAGCAGAGAGCCACACACACGGCGGAGCCACATACCCGGCAGGGCCACACACACGACAGAGCCACACACACGGCAGGGCTACCCACACGGAGGAGCCACCCACACGGCGGAGCCACACACCCGGCAGGGTCACACACACGGTGGAGCCACACACATCACGGCAGAAACACCGGCAGTGCTCATAGCCTCTGCAGCAGAGCCCAGAGCCACGCACACGGCAGAAGCTTTGACATAGCGGCAGAGGGCGAGAGCTGCATACGCATACATACAAGCTTCGGCAAGGCAGCCGATCGTCGACAACGCGGGACAACGAAGGCAAGTAGCCGAACGGGCAAGCAGCCGAGCGGGCCTCGTCTATGGGAAAAACCCTGCTCTTCGTCCAAGTCAACCCACGGTTGACGGAGCCGGAGACGCGGGCGGCGTCCTGACCCACATCCCGGACCCTTGGACCAAAATCCTGCTTGTCCCAGTAAACAGAAAAGTTTCTGTGGAGGACTCTGTTTCGGTTGAGAATTTATTCCGGCCCGTGATCGGCATCCTTACAATTGTTTTGGTCGTATTGTTTTTGCCGTTTATTTCTTTGGGTCCCTCACATAGGCACCTTTTTCCGTCGGCATAAGCCAGTAAGTATTTAATTCTACCTTTCCGGCGCCGAAATAATTAAACATCTTCGCCTGATAATTTTCCAAATTAACAAATAGTTCATCACCCATCAATAGATCCAAAATTTCAATTTATGCCCGCACGGAATACTTCTTCGAGACTCACTTTTTCCACTGCAAAAAAGATGGCTCAAACCGCAGTTGACATTGCCTTATTGCCACAACTGACCGGGTAAATCACATTGAGGCACACTCCCGAATCTGCAAAATTTTCTCCCAACATATGTCAAGTTCATCGCGATCAGGCCTTGTGGGGAAAGGTGGAAATGAGCTACGAGAGCTGCTCCGACCTTCTTTCCGCTTGAATCCAACTACAAAGGTTATTACTTGGTGTATTCAAGATGTGTTGCCCATCTTCATAAAGGAATAGAGAATGGCGTCTCCCAGTCCACTCAGACTTCCGACAATTTGCAAGCACCCCCTTCAGAAGGTTATCGCCTGTGGAACACAGTCAGAGACCTTTTCACTGCGATATATATTCACAACCCGCGTCTCACTCCGGTGGAGAAATTATTCCACCTACTATCCAAAAGAAGTGACGATGCTCACGCCATTGTTTCCGAAGCCCCGCTCACTAATAAAGGATTTGTCTCAGCTTGGCGAAGCCTCACCGACCGCTTCGAGAATCGGCGGTTATTAGTCAAAGAATTGAAAGACACCATCCAAAGTTGCCTGAACGCCTTAGAGATGTCCTCTATTCAAGTTGAGATTTGGCACACCTCAGGCTTTCCATGTGGGAGCAATCAATCAAAAAAAGGTCGAGCTTTCACCCTGGCGCGAGTTAGTCGCGTTTCTGACGGAGTGCCATCGTGCGCTGGAGACCATCGACGACGTCAAGCTTACCGGCTCCGGGAATTTTCAGCTAAGGTCGCCGACTGCGAGCGCCCTAAAACTCCGGCTCCATTCCTCCGAAGTCGTGGTGACTCTCCCAAAGGTGTGACCTGTGTTCCAGGAAATTACTGTATTCGAGCGATCAGGTATCATCAGAAGAAAGCAATTCTGCTTGAATTGTTTGGAACGATGCCACCAGCAGCGGGATTGCCCTAGTGCCCACTTTTTCCTTACGTGCCGCAGACGGCATCACACTTTGCTGCATCCCAGCAACTCCTCCTCCAGTGTTCAGATTCCTCCTCAACCTTCGAGCCCAGTATACGCCCCGATCCAAAGGATTTCGTCGCTATCCGCTTGAGTTGTAACTTCTCCCGATTCCTTCCGCACGACGACATCAAAAGCAGGCGTTCCATAGGCACTTACTTCTACCGTTGCCGGGTCCATCCGAATCCATCTGTTACGAAAATGCCAACTGTTCCTCAGGCTTAGTGTGTCCACCAACCGCTATTATTACAACTGTTTGGCCCAAGAACGTATACCTACTTCGCACCTTTAATGACCACTCATCTATGTGCTTTATGTTTTCAAGGCCTCTTCGAGAAGACATCACCGCTTCCCGCACCACGAGCGCTCTGGATGACAGACGTACCAGAACTCCATCCGCTACGGACGTCGATGTCTCCCTAGGATCCTTCGCCTTCCCCCGGCAATTTACTCCGATGCGCATAGGCGATTTCCATCGCCCTGCAGACCGCGGCTGTCGCTTCGTCTCCTTCATCCGTTTTTTTAAAGGGACGGATACGTTGCAACCCGGGTAATTGCAAGAGGGAGAGGATATTCACGTCAGGAGACAACCCGCGGCGGCCGCTGCGCCGCCTCCGTCGACAAAGCTTCCAAAAGCTCTGCCGCTCTTGCATTTCTGCATGCCTTTCGCGCACTGCTCATCGAGTAAATCTACGTGCATCCGCTCTTCTCTCTTCGGTATTCGCGATCGCCCGCTCCCGAGCTTCTCTCACTGCTAAGCAAGCTGAGGGACGGCTAGTTCGGGCTCCACTTTTCGGACACGCTCTCGCATTTCTTAGCTTAGCTTATCGGTCGGGAGCGCGGCCCATATGGCAAAGCTAATTAGTAATATGTATTGATCCCAATAAAGCTGACACGCTGAAATCACCCGACGATGCCCCCGACTTCTTATATTTTATATATATATTAAATATTTTTTCCGACTGCGTCGCTTTAGCTACTTTCAACTTAAGGATCCGTTGCGGCAGCATCGATCCCTACACACTGATTGTTGCTGAAGGTTCCCGCGAGAACTCACTATATGATGAGAAATACCATTCAAACGAGCTGAGGGTGTTAGCTATCATTAGACCTGTTCCAGTGCGTGTTTATTTTTTGAGCCTAATCTCCACACTCGTAACGGAGTGCAACGCATTCAAAATGACAATGAACAAGAAGGAAGTTTTTCTTCTCTTTCAGAGAGAAGGAGAAGCTGTGGGCAGAAAATTAGAAAGCGTTTGATATGAAAAATAATCAAGAACGAGTTCTTAAAATCAAAGACTGATAGCAATTAAGAGAACCCAGAACAGAAAAGTATTAAAGCTTAAAGGAAAGTCCTTACGGCCAATATACTTATTGGAAGAAAAAAAAATAAGGCACTATTTTAAGCGAACGCTCGTATGGTGTATATGCGGCACAGCACATCTGTAAATACAATTTTTCTTAACTATATAAATATATAACTATGGCATGACGTAGCGGTTTTTTTAAACAACTTTTTTTTAGCAAATAGAGCACTTTGATTTAAACAATTTTAACTTAAAAAAAAATCATTTCGAAAAGATCCTACGTCATGACATAGAGGGCGTCAAAGAAAGGCTGTGTAAAAAAAATTTTAAAAGAATCGGTCTAACAGTTTTTGAGAAATCCTGTACACCGTACTAAAAAATGTATTTTTGTGAAAACTGCAAAAGAAAAAGTAAACCGACAGCGCTCACTTCAAACGACTGTAGTATCCACAAAAATTGAGATATTTTTAAGCCCGGTGTCTTAAAATTACCATAAGAATTGGCATTACAAAAAAAAAAACGATTTTTTAAAAGCTTCAGGGTGGTCTATCCCCTTAAGTCAGGATATTGCCAGTTCCAAATGAAAAATGATAGTAGCACTAAGCAAGAAATACATAGAGAAGTCAAACAGTACAAAAAGTACTATCACAAAAACGGCTGAGCCTGGAACCCCAGAGCACCCGAACGAGCCGCGGCGGCGGCTCACTTGCTTGTGACGTCACAGCAATACTTAGCGGATAGCGCTTGCATTGGGAGACAAATTATTTAAGTTATTTAACTATAATTACTACTTATTTTAATTTAAGTTTTTTTTCTTACAATATATTTCCAAAATGGCATTTTGTTGATGAATCATCGATGAATTGTTAATGCATTTTTATTGATGACAGCCTATGACATGCCCATGTTAAATTCATCAACAGTTTGTATGGCCTGTCATCGATGAATCATCAATCAGCACCCCCTTGACTGTTGATGAAACGTTGATGAATTACTTATGACTGGTACTGCAGGGTACATACATAACATATGTATGTGAGTACGTTCTGTTCATAGTTGAAAAATAATGTCATAAATTTACCATAAATCTATTATTTTCTAGTTTACAATTAATTAATTAAGTATACAATTAGTTTTTAATGATTATAATTTTATAAATTTGCAAATGTACTGAAACAAATAAAAATGTTTTGACCCAATATGGAATGCAATAATAAGTTCTGGTCGGTCAAAAATGTCTTTTGGGAAATATATTGCCAGAAAAAAAACTTAAAATAAAATAAGTAGTAATTATAGTTAAATAACTTAAATAATTTGTCCCCCAATGCAAGCGCTATCCGCTAAGTATTGCTGTGACGTCACAAGCAAGTGAGCCGCCGCCGCGGCTCGTTCGTGTGCTCTGGGGTTCCAGGCTCAGCCGTTTTTGTGATAGTACTTTTTGTACTGTTTGACTTCTCTATGTATTTCTTGCTTAGTGATAGTAGGCATTACAGAGCGTTCACAATACGATATTGGGCTCTTCCAATGGACGGTGATGCATTTCGGACTAACAGCGGCACCGGCGACATTCCAAAGGGCGTGAGGAACGATAATAGAACCGGAAATTAAGCCATATTTGGACAACATAGTGGTCGTTGGCTGGAACTAACAAGAACTGTAAAATTAATATTACCTCCCGATCCAAATCCACAATGAATAGGACTCATTCAGTTTATAGTTGTGTTTGTTCTTTTATTTTATTTTGGTTTTTTAATTCCAGAGCAGCCTTTGTTGCCGTTCCGAGCTCGATTGGATATCTGTACTTATCAATATGTTTTAACAGCTAGAGAAATCTAAGTCTCGTAGCTGCGCTGCCAACAGCGGCAGCGGAGAGACGGTTATATATTCTTAAATACATAGCTATGCTCAATAAAGCTAAGCGTGGAGGTATAAGGACATACATACATGAGGTCCGCTCGTGTTGCATTTATGCTCACACTAGCACAGCCTGTGTGCGGCCGATGATCGTTTCATATTTCGGCCACTTAGGTTTATGACCGGGACTTTAAATTATGTAAACACTGCAACAAAGTGTGTACAGTGTGTACCCGTAAAATACTCTTGGTACAGTGGGTATTCAATATGAGTGCATACTACATCTCCCTCCTTTTGAAAAATAACGAAATAAAATGAAGTTATTTTAATAATAATAATTTTTAATTAATACATTTTTTTTTCTTTTTTTTTTCATTATTTATATTTTTTTATTATTTATAATTTATTATTTATTAGAAACAAAGAAAATGAAATTACTAAAAAAAAATGTGTATTTAAGCAAGGCCATACTAAGTACAGTTTATGAAATAAAGATTTTTAATCTATCTTTATGAACTATTTGCTTCTTATTTTTATTATTTGTTATTACGATGTTATCTCTATCTCCTATTTCCGTTACTTTATACGGACCTGTGTATTTAGGATCTAACTTATGACCTGTCTCGTTTTTTAGTAAAACTTTATCTCCTACTAATATATCTATATTTCTTACTTTATGATCATATAGTATTTTATTTCTATTCTTATTTTCTTCTAACATAACCTCTTTTATATGCTACTTCTAATCTATATTTACTCTCCTTAGCATAGTCATCTATATTATATATGGTTTCTATGTTATCTATGCTATTAAATTCCTTTGGTAAATTACTCGTTTTACCAAATACTAAGTCATATGGACAATAGTTATGTGCCATTGAGGGGGTCGTGTTGAAACAAAATACGAAATATTGAAGCCATATATCCCAATCAGTTTTTTCAACCGATATGTAGGATCGTATATATTCATTAAAAGTTCTATGACTTCTTTCGATTGTCCCAACTGTCTGGTGGTGGTGTGCGGTAGATTTTATATTTTTATGTTTATATATTTGAACGTCTTCCTTGGACTGTACTTCAGAATAAAAGATTAAAAAATTGCTTTAGCGACAGTAATTGCGTTCTTATTTGCAACTGGTATGGCAACTAGCTATTTTGTTAAGTCACATATTAGCGTGACTACATATCCATTGCCATTTTCTGATTTTGGTAGTGGACCTATAGTGTCCACTATCACTCTGTCGAAAACATTTATGGGTTGTCGGGAGCAGAAGCAGCAGATTTAATATTAAATGTTTTAAATCATTATTTGTAAATAAGCGATCAGCTGCGGCAGAAGCTTTCCACCTCATAAGCCGGCATGAAAGCTCTTCCGCCGCAGCTCTTCTGTTTGGTTTATCTATTCTCTCGATTCATTCGCTCACTTACGTTGAAACTAAAAACACACAAAACCTTTGTAACCAAACCACACACAAGCACACACAAATTAAAACATAACTAATTTTACGCCAACACAAAACAAACCCCTCGCTAAATCAATTCGCTTAATAGGTGGCATAAATTAATGCCCTCCTCAAAACATTTGGTGACCCCGACGTGATCGCGTAAAAAATCGTTTTCGTTAAAATAAAAGGTGAAAAGTGCTTATATATAGTTCGTATGCTCACACAATACAATTGCATATCGTTGCATCGCTATTGAACTCTATCGGTACATTCGAGTACATAGCATCTCTTTATATATTTGTGCACTAGCATATAGTTGCAGCCCTTTTATATACTTTTCGTGAAAATTGTGTTTGTGCTGTTGGTTTTGGTGGTCCGATAGAACCGTTGGCTCGCGGTCAGTGAACGCCAAGCTTGGCTCCGCTATTCTTTCGTTCTCTATTCTCTGCGTTTGGTACAGCTGCATCGGTCGCAAGCCCAAGGTGACATTTGAATACTCTTTTTGAAAATAAAATGGCAGAGAATGATTCGGTTACTGCGTGCCCATCCGGGGCCAATAGTGATTTTGACTTTTATAAAGCCAAAGCGGACTCGGTTTTTCGACAGCTAGTGGCTTTAAATGACTTTTTCGGTTCAGAAGAAGCGTCTCATTTTGATGAGGCCGACCTTCAAGTCAGGCTTGAGCTTATTGAAAAAATGCAAGATAATTTTGATAAGTCTCAAACAGCTGTCGAAAGGCTCAATCTACTAGAGCTGGCTAGTGATGTGCGTGCAAAATTTCTAAACATTTATTGTGCGGTGAAATCCAAAATATCTCGCGAACTAGCAAAACTCCGCCGAGTGTCAGTGATAAATTCGACTGCACTCCCAAATTTCAACATCGAGCAGGCTTCAACCTCCAGGGCTGGTGTCCGGGCCACTAGGCTGCCTGAGTTTAAGCTGCCACGATTTGGAGGCGCTTATATGGACTGGCCAGATTTCTACGCTATGTACACTACAGTCATCGGCAACAACGAGGACCTGACCAATTTGGAAAAATTCCAGCATCTACGCTCCTGTTTGGATGGCCCCGCGTTAGACACAATTCGCTCGCTGGAGCCAACAGAGGCCAATTATGAGAAGGCAGTCGACCTATTGACTGCTAGGTTTGATAACAAACTTTTGCATTTTCAGGGGCACATACGATCTATTTTCAGGCTTTCTAGTATGGTGAAAGGGTCGGCAAGGAGTTTGCGGCAATTGAGCGACGGCATCAACTCTCATCTGCGAGCCCTTAACATAATGGCAACCACCCAGGAGATTGCGGATGGAATGCTCATATCCCTGGTGTCCTCCAAACTGGATCAGCATACCCAGGAGAAGTGGGAAGAGGGATTGCCTACCAATAAGCTGCTAAAATGGACGGATATGGCTGCCTTTTTGGAGAAGAGATGTCGGATGATGGAAAACATTGAAAATGCTATGGTAACCCACACACCTAGCAACCAGGTGGGAAAAACTATAAATAAAAATGTCCAAAACGCTTGCACCGCATCATCCTACACCTCATTATGTATTTTGTGTGATTCTAAGGATCACTTTATTTCGAAATGTCCACAATTTATTGCCTTGAGTCCCACATTACGCTACAAAGAAGCAAAAAGGCTACATCTTTGCCTAAATTGCCTGCGTAAAGGCCACAGCCTGCAGCAGTGCAAAGCTGGGAACTGCAGGCATTGTCGCTCTAAGCATCATACATTGCTACATTTGGAGTCAAATCATGCTTCATCACCCTCGCAGCCCACATCCACTTCTGCTCCTCAAAATAGTGCCTCGCTCATTTCTGCTTCGCCAAATTCACCCCCACCTAAAGCCTCGGTAGATCATCAATCTGATTATGTGCTTCTTGCCACTGCCATCATATATGTCCGAAATCGTTCCGGCATAATGGTGCCCTGCAGAGCCTTGCTCGACTCTGCATCGCAAATTAATTTCATTACTTCTCGACTCGCTCATCAATTGCAACTGTCAACTCGTCGCTCAAATACATGCATCTCAGGTATAGGAGAGTCTTCACTCATGGCTGATAAGGCGGTAGATATTATTGTACAATCTCGCAACAAAGGTTACCGAACATCATTCGCTGCAATAATGACTAGCACCATCACAAATTATCAGCCGCATTTCGACCTAAACTCTTCCGAATGGAACATCCCCAACAACTTATTCCTCGCCGATCCGCTCTTTCATAAAAGTCAAAGGATTGACATTCTTATAGGAGCTGGAATCTTCTTCGACCTGCTTTGCGTTGGGCAGATACGGCTGGCCGATCACCTTCCCTCCTTGCAAAAAACTAGATTGGGTTGGGTAGTATCCGTTGGCATATCTTCGCCGGCCCATAAACACTCTTCTCTTCCCGCATTGTCAGTTGAGCACGATGTACAATTGGAACCTGAATCGTTGCCGGACCTTGTTAAACGGTTTTGGGAAATTGACAGCTATTGTGGATCGTCATCTGCTCCAACTGATGAGGATGCCTTGTGCGAGAATTTATTTGCTCAATCTTATTCTCGGCTTGAGTCAGGCCAATATTCAGTTCGATTGCCCGCAAAGACTAGTCTCGATATGCTAGGAGATTCATACCATCGTGCTTCGCAGCGATTCAAATCATTGGAATCCAAATTGGCTAGAAATCCTAATCTCAAGGCTCAATATATTGCCTTTATAAAGGAGTATATCGATTTAGGCCATATGTCGCTCTCTTGCAAGCAGTCAGCTTTGCCGCAATATTATTTGCCCCACCACTGCGTTCACAAATTGGACAGCTCGACTACCAAGCTCAGGGTAGTCTTCGATGGTTCTGCCAAGTCTTCGTCTGGATACTCTTTAAACGAGTTGCTCTTTGCTGGTCCCTCCATTCAGCCTAAAATCTTCAGCACTTTGGTTCGGTTCAGATTCTTTAAAGTGGCACTATGCGGCGACATCTGCAAAATGTATCGCTGTGTGCGTGTCTCCGAACCTGATAATCTGCTCCAATGCATCCTCTGGCGTGATAGTCCAAGCGAAGAAATTAAAATATACACCCTGGACACCGTCACTTATGGCACTAAGCCTGCTGCATTCCTAGCAATTCGTGCTATGCAGCAGCTCTCCTATGATGAGGAGAAGGATTTTCCTGTGGCAGCCAAGGTCGTGCGTAGGGACTTTTATGTTGACGACCTTATTTCTGGAGGCGACTCGATCGAGGAGGTCGTTTATATCCGGCAGCAGGTTAAATCGTTACTTGCAAAAGGCCTATTTCCAATTCGTAAATGGAGCTCCAATGAGCCGGCAGCGCTTGAAGGAGAGCTTGAGGCTGATCGCGAGAAAATGCTCAAATTCAGTGATGGGACTGACGTCGCCAAAACACTTGGCCTATACTGGGATACAAGTTCCGATAATTTGCTTTTTGGATTCTCTGGAAATGTAGCAGACAAGCCAGCTACCAAGCGGTCTATTTTATCAGCCGTAGCCAAATTCTACGATCCCCTAGGTCTTATAGCGCCCATCATAACCAGGCTCAAAATATTCCTGCAAATCCTGTGGAAAGATAAGCTCGACTGGGATGAGACTTTGCCACAATCTTTGCATTCCTTATGGTTGGAACACTCCGCGCAAATCTCGGCAGTCAGCCATTTAAAATTTCCTCGCTTCATCATGCAATCTGACTCATCTTTGGAAATTCATGGATTTTGTGATGCAAGCTTGGCGGCATATGGTGCCTGTATTTATGTGCGCTCCGAAGCAGGGGGCACTTACTCATCACATTTGCTTTGCTCCAAGTCTAGAGTCTCGCCGCTTAAAACAATAACCATACCCAAACTTGAATTATGCGCAGCTCTATTGCTATCCGAACTCATCCACAACATCGCTAATGCCATTTCTCAGCCTTGCACATATCATTGTTGGTCTGACTCAACAATTGTGCTCTCTTGGATTCGCCAGGCCCCATCAGACTTTAACATTTTTGTCTCCAACAGAATCGCGCAGATTCAAGAAAGGACCAAGGATATGGCTTGGCATCATATATCGACCCACTACAACCCGGCTGACATATTATCTAGAGGATGTACTCCGCTCGAACTTTTGGATTCGACGCTGTGGCGTGAGGGCCCACCATTCCTGCGGACAGACGAAGCTTGCTGGCCGCCTTATACGCCTACTCTAGTAGATGTGCCTGAACGCCGCCGCCTCGCGCTGGTGCTGACGCAAAGCCAGGATATTTCGTATGGCTGCAAGTTTCAAAATTGTTTTGGAAAGCTGCAGCGAGTCTTTGGCTACATACATCGGTTCCTAATGCTAAAAGCCAAGGATGAGCCACGACGGCGAGGACCTCTTACAGTAGACGACATCAAGGGAGGCACGCATCTGCTCATCAAGGGAATCCAGCTCATCAACTTTGCTGAGGAGTATAAGGCCCTGCAATCCGAAAGGCAGATTTCCTCAAAAAGCAAGCTGTACTCGCTGCATCCAATCTGCGATGAATCGGGACTTATTCGAGTTGGCGGTCGGCTGCAGAATTCATTATTGGATTATGATGCAAAACACCCAATTTTGCTTCCCAAAGATCATCCAGTCACGTCAGCAATCATAGCTCACTATCATTTGAAATTTCTTCACTCAGGTCCGCAGAGCTTATTGGCGGCTTTACGGCAAAGGTTTTGGCCAATTGGTGGTCGAAAAATAGTCGCCGCCACTATCAACAAATGCATTCGCTGCTTTCGATTAAAGCCCAAATTAGCTGAGCACATCATGGCCCCCTTGCCATCCAACCGCGTGCAGCCAAGTCGACCATTTGTCACAGTGGGAATCGATTTCTGTGGTCCTTTCTACTCCAAGTCTGAAGTCAGAAACCGGCCACCCGTCAAATGCTATATCGCAATATTTGTTTGCTTCGCCACTAAAGCCTGCCATTTGGAGCTGGTGGAGGATTTGTCTGCGGCTTCATTCATCGCTGCCCTCAAGCGCTTCATAAGCCTAAGGGGCAAGCCTGGCACAATATGGTCCGATAACGCTACAAACTTCGTGGGAGCCAAAAACGAGCTGCTGGAACTGAGGCAACTGTTTCTCGCCGATCCTCAAAACAGCGATCTTCAGCAGGCCTTCGTTTCCATCGGGATCAAATGGCAATTTATTCCCCCTCGTTCGCCTCATTTCGGCGGCCTATGGGAGGCTGCCGTCAAATCTGCAAAATATCATTTTCATCGGGTCGTTGGCAACACTATTCTCTCATTCAATGAGCTTCGCACTTTAGTTTATGAAATTTCAGCGATGCTTAACTCTCGACCGCTCTGTCCAATTTCAGAAAACCCTAACGATTTGGATGTCCTTACACCTGGTCACTTTTTGATTGGGTCTTCTTTCGCCAGAAGCTTTCCACCTCATAAGCCGGCATGAAAGCTCTTCCGCCGCAGCTCTTCTGTTTGGTTTATCTATTCTCTCGATTCATTCGCTCACTTACGTTGAAACTAAAAACACACAAAACCTTTGTAACCAAACCACACACAAGCACACACAAATTAAAACATAACTAATTTTACGCCAACACAAAACAAACCCCTCGCTAAATCAATTCGCTTAATAGGTGGCATAAATTAATGCCCTCCTCAAAACATGGGTGTTTCAGTTATTGTTAATGGGGATGTATGCGATGTAATTTTTGATTTCTGTCATTTTTGACATTTTCTTACGTAGGTAGCTAGGTAGGTTACAGTGGTGAAGCCCATTGCTGGGGCCTCCAATTAGAGCTAAGCTCCTTTTTGTTCCACTCCCTCTATTTGTTGTTGTTGATTCACTATCAGTACCATCCAGAGTCAGTAAGGAAACCTAGTATTGCTGAAACTTTCTGCTTTCCTATGTTTCCCAGTGACTCCATCTGGTAGGCACCAAAGTGGCGGAATCTGATGTGGTTTAGCGCTGGGCAGAAGCAGAGCAGATGTTCCGGTGTCTCTTGCTCTGTAGGTTGCTTACAGCTTCTACAGATTGCGTTGTATGGCAGTCCCAACTTCATTGTGTGCGAACCGATCGCCCAATGTCCCGTGGTGAGTGCCGTGAACCTGCTAATATCCCTCTTCTTGTTGGATAGCAGTTCCCTGGTTCGTTTCTTGTCGTACCTCGGCCAACATTCCCTTGACCTTCTGTGATCGCTCTGACTTTGCCATTCGTTATTGGCTATCTGCTTAAAGTTGTCACGGATCCTTGTCTGGATCGCGTTTAAGGAGATCGGTAATTCGAAGTCAGAACTTAGCCCTGCCGAGCCTGCACGGGCTAGTTCGCCTGCCTTCTCATTTCCTGGGATCTCACTGTGTCCCGGTACCCATGTTACTTGTACCTTATTTTTGTCGGCAAGTCTATTAAGGGCCTTCTTGCATTCTGCCACTAGCCGTGAGTTCGTTTTCACGGCAGATAGGGATTTTACAGCCGAGGTCCTGCCTTAAGGAAAGTTCGACTGCTTCCCTTATGGCTAGTAACTCAGCCTGAAAGACCGTCGCTGAGTTAGAGAGGTTGAAAGCCTTTTCAATTCTCCAATTTTCAGCGAAGATCCCAGCCGCTACGCCGCAGCTCATTGTTGAGCCATCGGTATAGAGGGACACCTCGTTCTCCACTACTACTTTGCCCCTACTCCAGTCTTCCCTTAATGGGTATGAGTTCGAGAATGCGTCCCCGAATTTCATCTCCGCGATCATGTTGTCGGTCTGAACGTCTGTATTAATGCCGCTGCTTCCAAGGATCTTGCCGTGCCCGGCGCCGTATTCCCTCCAACAATTGCTTGCCTTCAGTCTTACTGAGCTCTGTGCTGCAATGTCCTTCACGAACAGCTCTATCGGCATTATATCCAGGATAGCGTTGAGAGCACCCGCGGGGCATGAGCGCATTGCACCCGCGGCCCCCGCACTCGCTGCCCGTTGCATCCGTGTCAACTTCGTTCTTTTGTAGGCCCTAGTAAGTGCCGGCCACCATACTAGGGCTCCGTAAGTCAGTATTGGCCGTACCACTGCAGTGTAGAGCCATAAAATTATCTTTGGGTGCAGTCCCCAACTGTTCCCAAACATTTTTCTGCAGGAGTAGAATGCTTGCTTTCCTTACTCTCTCTGCAATTTTTTCTTTCCATGAGAATTACTCCTAGATACTTCGCTCGCTCCGCTAGCTTTAGCTCCATGCCGTTTATACTGGTCATGTTGAAGGGTGGTAACTTAGTTCTTCGTGTGAAGAGCATAAGTTCCGTTTTAGTGGGGTTGATACCAAGTCCGCAGGTTTTTGCCCATTTATTTAATCGACCAAGCGCACCCGTCATTATTTCGCTAATAACGTCAGAGTATGGTCCTGATACTAGAAGTACTACGTCGTCTGCGTGTGCAACTGCTTTAAGTCCACCCGTATTGAGATCTGTCAATATGTCGTTCATATTTGTGAGCCAGAGTAGGTGCGATAAAACCCCGCCCTGAGATGTGCCCCTTAGTTCGGCCGTGATCGTCCTGCTCTTAAGCATGACCCCGATCCACTCTCTGATGCCTCTCTCAATACCTAACAAGTTGAGGGAGCCCAGGATAGAGTCGGGGTTCACGTTAATGAACGCGCCTTCGATGTCTAGGAAGGCTGCCATTGTGTTTTGCTTGTGTTGTAATGTCTTCTCGACATGATGTACAACTACATGTAGCGCTGTTTCCGTAGATTTCCCTCTGCGATACGCATGCTGTGCATCCGAGAGTTGATGTCCTTCTAGAGACTCTCGGATGTGGACGTCCAGGAGTCTCTCTAGTGTCTTCAGGGTGAAGGAGGTGAGACTTATCGGTCTATAATCGTTGGCTAGGATGCGCCCCCTTCTGCCCGGAGCGGGATGTGCGTCAGTCTTAAACAAGCTTCGTAAATGGCTTTTAGACATTTGCAAATGCTATCCTTGGCTGATTGTAGCATTGTCGGTATTAAGCCGTCTGGGCCCGGGTTTTTTTTACTTATCGAAAGAATCTATTACCCACTGAATTCGCTCAGTGGTAATGATGTCTTTCGTAGGTGTGTCCATTTGAGTGAACGTTCCCTCCTCGGGTTCCGAGCTCACTCTTAGGCTTCCTGGGAAGTGGGTGTCAACTAGTAGCTCTCGTGACTCCTCAATTGTTGTCGTAGCAGAGCCGTCTGCACTGTTGATCAGGGTAGGGCTTATGTGCTCTTTGGCGAGAATTTTTCTTACTCTCGCCGTGTCCTTTATGCCTTCCAGTGACTCGCAGTAGTTTTGCCAGGACTCTTTCTTGGCCTTGTATACTGCCTTCTTGTAAATTTTTTGTGGTTCTTTATATGTTCCCCAAAGGCTTTCTCGCGCTCCTTCTGAGCTCGCTTAGTTCCTTTGTACACCACGTTGGGTATTGGTTCTTCGAGAATGTTAGCTTCCAAGCCTCTTTGAAGGCGTTGTTCAGAATGTTTGTTAGGTCCTCCACCTCCTTGTCGAGTGCCTTTGCAGTGGATATAGTCTTGATCCTCCTGCCGTTTACTTTAGATTGGACAATTTCGCTGAAATTGTTCCAATCTGTCTTACGGGGGATTTTCTTGGCACCTGTTTCTTAACTGGTGTCGTTATTTCAAAGAAAATGTACCTATGGTCTGAGAAGGAGTGTTCTGTCGATATCCTCCAGTTCTCGACCCTGTAATTGTTCTGTTCTATATGTAAGGAGAGGTCTAACACCTCTACCCAACCTTGAAAAATTTCCGTGCTCGGAAAGATGAAGGTCGCCGTACTCACCTCTTTCGTTAGTATCCGAACTCCCCCTGAGCATGTGCCTCGCATTCGCATCACACCCGAGCACCAGGGTCGTCTTCATCACTTCCGACCATTGCAGCAGCTTGACTACCGGCTCAGGCGGGGCCGGCTCATCATGGGCCATGTACGCAGATGATAAGGTGACTCCGCTCCCATCCGCCGCCACGAATCTGGCCACTGCTACGTCAGGTGTGCTGAGATTGGGACAGAGGAAAGCATTAAAATGATTCTTAATTACAAAGCAAGCTCTCGACCTACCATTCGAGTTTGTGCACAGTAGTGTGTATCCTTGGATTCTTAGTCCAGCGACTTGCCCTTCCCTGGCCCAAGGCTCCTGTATCAAACCGATGTCGATATCCCTCTCCCTTAGAAGGATCGTGAGATTAGCTGAAGCGTGCGAGCTGCGCTTCAGATTAATCTGCACGATTCTCGACATCGATACTGGTGGGGGTGGCGTCAGGAGATTTTTCGTCGCTGACCATGTCGTCCAACAATTTGTTGGTGTCATCGACCTCCTCTAAAATCTCGTCCGGCTCGGCCAAGAAGACCTTTATCGTGGCATTCCTGATGCCGTACCGGACCTTGCGGTTATTGGCCTCCAGCTGAGGCAGACAGCGCTGTTTTATCAGCTGGCTCGCCTTCATCTCCAACTCTGCTCTGAGGATGGTCCAGTTCTCTGTATGAACGTCTGGGTTCTGGGCCCTCAGACAGGCAATCACCCTTGCATGGTCAGTTTGCCCCTTTGGTAACGAGATGCGAGCTCTGGGTCTCCTTGGGATCTCCCTGGCGTGGACTAGCCTAATCTTAAGGCCAGCCCATGTGTCGCTAATCTTAGCCACACACTCCGCCAGGAAGCTTCGGGAGAACCCGTCGTCGCACCTGATGACCCAGTGCCCTCTGACCACGTCTGAGGAGTCGAAGGAGGGGATGGGGCCGGTCGGCATGTTGACCAACCTGTCGGTCAAAGCGAAAATCTGTGGATTAATCCGGTCAAATCTCACTTTTTGAAAAAAGAGTTAAAGTATCTCGGACACGTCATTAGCAACTAAAGATGATTTTTACAAAAGCACCCGAACTGGCATGTCCCGACTTCACTAGGCACTTTAAGTTACAAACGGAAGACAGTGATCATGGTATAGGCGCTGTTCTAATACAGGACGGAGGAAATGGACAATTGTAATCTTGTCTGCCTGCAGGAATCTAATGGTGGAAAGGAACGGAGATGTAGCCCGGCCCAATTAGTATTCGCTAAGGAATTCAAGATACCAAATACAATATATTACAATGTATAATGGGGCTCCGGATTAAAAGAAGTAAGTATAGAATCGAGCCTGGGCAGGTTAAAGAACATACGGAAAAAGGCACGAAAACATATGGAAGAAGCGGCAGAACAACAATAATAGAACTACAACCTACGAAAATGGAAGTGGAGACCGATAATCGGAGATCCCACCGATGAAAGAAAATATATTACTTATTAAAGGCAGCAGAGAATTAAGCGCTAAACAAGCGGTTGATTGAAAGGTCCCCCAAGAACCATTCTCTCTCGTGGTGGCTGATTGCAAGGTCCACCAATGAATCGTTCTCTCTCGTGGTACGAGATTCTTCAAACAACTGTCTTCTTCGTGGTGCTGACTGAAAGGTCCCCCAAAAACGATTATCTCTTGGCGATCGAGGGTCGACAGAGCCCGCTTTGTTTTCGGCAAGATAGCCTTCTTGGCTGAGGGCAAGACTGACCCTCTGGTCGCCGACATGGTCAGAGGGCACCGGGTCATCAGATGTGACGACGGGTCTTCTAGGGGCTTCCTGACGGAATGTGTGGCTAAAATTAGCGACACTTGGGCTGGCTTTAAAATAAGGCTTTCAGATTAGGTTTTTCTGGCCGAGCCGGACGAGATACTGGAGATACTCGACGACAAATCAAAATCACGATCCTTCTAAGGGATGTCGACATCGGTATGGTACAGGAACCTGGGACCAAGACGGGCAAGTCGCTGGACTAAGGATCCCAGGATACACACCGCTGTGCACAAACTCGAATGGTAGGTCGAGAGCATGCATAATAATTAAGAATGACTTTATTGACTTTCGCTGTTCCAATCCCAGCACATCTGACCTGGCTGAGACCAGATTCGTGGTAGCGGATGGGGGCGGAATCACTATAGCATGGGCATACATGGCCCATGATGAGCCGGCCCTGCCTGAGCCGGTAGTCAAGCTGCTGCAAAGGGTCGAAGAAGTGAAGACGACCCTGGTGCTCGGGTGCGACGCGAATGCGTAGCACACACTTTGGGAGAGTTTGGAAAGTAAGGAAAGAGGTGAGTTACTCTTTGAAAGTACTTTATGCAGCAACGTTACGATATGTAACAAAGGTAACACGCAACCCTTTTTTTTCAAGCACGGAAAATGTTCAAAGATGGGAAGAGGGTTTAGATCTCACCTTGCAAATATAACACTATAAATACAAAGTTGAAGGCTATCGACACAGCACTCTTTCTCAAACCATAGGTACATTTTCTTTGACCTAACCTCAGTAGTAAGAAAACAGATACCAAGAAGAAACACCCGTAACACAGATTGGAACAACCTAACGGCACCAGTAAGTAAACAGGTACCAATAAGAAACCCCCGTAACACAGATTGGAACAAATTCAGCAAAATTGTTAAGTCTAAAGTAAAAGACATGAGGATTAAGGTACAATCTTCCTCAAAGGCACTCGACAAGGCGGTGGAGGACCTCACGAACATCCTAAACAACGCCTTCCAAGAGACTTGTAAGATATCATTCTCGAAGTAGCAGTACCCATCGTGAGCGCGAAGGTCCTTCAATATAAGCTATGGAACCCGGGAATGGGAACTAAACAAGGAAGCGTAAAGAGCATACAAAAAAGCAGTATACAAAGTCAAGAAAGACTCTTGGAGCAGACGGCACTGCTACAACGACAATAGAGGAGTCACTAGAGCTACTAGTTGACACTCACTTCCCAGGGAGCTTACGAGAGAACTCGGAACCTGAGGAGGAAAAAAGCGAATTAACACTAAATAACACGCTTACCGTAAAAGCAAGTCAACGGAAACAGTACTACACGAAGTTGTACATCATGTCGAGAGGACATTACAACACAAGCAATGCACGATGGCCGCGTTCCTAGACATCGATAGTTCGTTTAATAAGGTGAACCCCGACTCTATCCTGTGCTCCCTTAACTTGCTAGGTATTGAGAGAGGCATCAGAGAGTTGATCGGGGTTATGCTAAAGGGCAGGACGATCACAGCCGAACTGAGTGGCACTCACCTCACGTCATAAATATAAACGCCATATTGGTAGATCTCAATATGGGTAAAGTCAAAGCAGTTGCATACGCAGACGACGCAGTACTGCTAGTATGAGGACCATATCCTGACGTTATTAGCGAAGTAATGACATGTAATGACTAAAACAAAACCGATGCTCTTCACAAGAAGAACGAAAATACCAGCTTTCAACATGCCCATCGTGAGTTGCATGGAGTTAAAGCTAGCGGAGCAAGCTAAGTATCTGGGAGTGATACAAGACAAAAAACTTTCATGGAAGATAACATTGCAGAAAGAGTGAGGACGGCAATCATTGCTTTCTATTCCTGCAAAAAAATGTTTGGAGCCAAACGGGGAATAAACCAAAAGGCCAATACTAACATACGGGGCCTTAGTATGGTGGCCGGCATTAACTAGGGCATATAACAGATCGATGCTGACCCGGATACACGGATACGGGCTATGGGTGCAATGCGCTCATGCCCCACGGCTGCCGTGAAAGCTATCCTGAATATAATGCCGATAGAACTGAACGGATCTGCTCGGATATCAAAGCGGCTATCGAATCCCAAGCAGAACACCAACTCACGGCTATTGGCAGAATGCAAGAAAGGCTTTAATAGACTTGCTGAGAACAATCAGGCACAAGTAACCTGGGTACCAGGACACAACGAGATCCCAGGGAACGAAAAGGCAGTCGAACTAGCCCGTGCAGGCTCGGCAGATATTAGAACGGATATTGAAATACCAATCTCCCTAAACGCGATCCAGACAAGGATCAAAGACCATTTAAAACAGAAAGCCAACTAGAAATGGTTAAGAAAGAGCGAGCCCAGAAGGTCGAAGGGATGTTGCCCGACAAAAAACGAACCAGTGAACTGCAATAAATCGCAAAAAGGATTGTGCGATTGGATCGCATGCAATGAAGATGGAACTGCTGCATAATACAATATGTAAAAGCTGCAAGCAAACTAAGTCAGACCAGACTTCGCCACTTTGGTGCCTTCCAGATGGAGTCAATGCGAAGTATAGGAAAGCTGAAGGTATCGGCAATACAAGATTTCCTTACTGTTTCTGGTTGGTACTGATATTGATCAGAACCACAAATAGCAAACCGAGGGAGTGGAGCAAAAAAGAGCTTAGCTCAAATTGGATGCTCTAGCCTTGGGCCTCACAAATGTAATCTACCTAACTACCTTGGTTGACTTAAAGGTCCCCCTAAAACCGTTCCCTCTCGTGGTGGCTGATTGCAAGGTCCTCAAAAATACCTTTTTTTTTTCTTGTTAACTGATAGAAAGGACCCTCAAAAACCGTTTTCCCCTAAACCCGTTCCCTCTTGTGGCGAATGATTGAAAGGTCCCTAAAAACCCTTCTCTCTCTTGATGGTTGACCGAAAGGTCCCCAAAACAACCATTCTCTGTCTTTGGCGGCTGACTTAAAGGTCGTTCTCACTCATAGTAGGTGACAGATAGGCTCTCCAAGCAACCGTTCTCTTTCTTGATGGCTGTCTGAACGATCTCCCAAAGCCCGTTCCCTCTCTTGGGCGGCTGAATTGAAAGTTTAAAGATATAATCTCTCGTAAACTCGCGACTTTTTTCGGCACAGTAAAATCAGAGGATGATATAGAAAAGTCCTTACAGACGCTATCAAAGGAATTTCTAAGCGCATATCATGCATCATGCCCGAGTTCAAGAAGTAAGAAAAGGACCGGACCAACGTGGTGGAAGAAGGACCACTCGCTCCATTGCAATAAACTCAGAGAATTCTTCAAACTCGCCAAGCAGGCGAAGGATAATATAATCAACGAGGAATACAAAATCTCGCTCCAACGCGATAACCTCAGAGAATTCTTCAAACTCGCCAAGCAGGCGAAGGATGATATAATAAACGAGGAATACAAAATCCTTCTAAGAAACTACAAGAAGGAAATACGCAGGGCACAAAGAAGCTCTTGGAGGAACTTCTGCTCCATCATAGAGACGGCCCCAGAAACGGCTTGACTACGGAAGTTGCTTTCAAAGCAACCCACCATACAGAGTCAGCTCAAACGCGACGACGAACGGTGGACTGACGGCAGCGAAGAGGCCCTAACAGCACTAATGCACGCGCACTTCCCAGGTTAAACAGAGATCACCAATGCCAACGAGCACCAGGTACTAGCAACGAAGGAAGAGTATCTCCCAAATGATCTCATATCCTCTAGAGGAATTCAGTGGGCTATAGACTCCGCCGCGGGGATATAAGCTTCAGGATAGACAGAATATTTCCAGCCATGCTGCAGGCGACCAAAGAAGTCATTACTCCATGGCTACACGCAATTTACACAGATTGTCTAAGTACGGGCTATATCCCAACCCAATGGAGGACCTCGAGGATTGTCTTCCTACCCAAAGCCAGAAAGACCAGCCACGTCACGCTCTTGGACTACAGGCCGGTAAGCCTCACCTCCTTTCTACTCAAGACGCTAGAAATGATGCTGGACTTATACATCCGAAACTATGTGGGCATATTACTGTCAACCAACCGGCATGCATATACAAAAGGGAAATCAGTGGAGACGGTGCACTCAGTTAGATATGTGAGTGGACCGACAAGGTAGGACTCAATATCAATGTGGAATAGACGGACCTCATTCTCTTCACTAAGAAATACAAGGTACCGCCATGGTTCCTCCCAAAAATCAAATTCTTAGCACTATACTGGAAGCATGCTGGAATGGAAACCCAATGTACTGGGTGAAAAAGGCCGCCATTGCGATAATGCATCCAAGAAGATGCTAAGGAGCACATGGGGCCTCTCACCCGCTCTGATGCACTTAGTCTACTTATCGGTGGTGCTTCCAACGCTTAGTAGCGCTAGGAAGTATGTCGACACAAGGATACGGGCTCAGGTCAATTGGTCGAACCAAGAGCAGTGTATCTCACTACAGGACGTCTACAACAACATTCATGGGACCTGAAGCGGGCATATACTGTACAGGCCCCTAGAAGAGGCTGTCGTATAAGCTAGCAGCATATTTCAGGCGAAAGTATTCACCATCAGGAAGACAGCAAAGCTTGCGCAGGAAATAGCCCGCCCATGCGGGGCGGTAAACCTGTTAGTAGACAGTCAGGCAGCGATTAAATCCATGCAATCGTCAGCGGTCAGTTTTAAAAATGCACTGCCAAGCAGGGTCGCACTAGATATAATAAGCACGACAACGTCAGTGCGGATCTACCGGGACTCCAGTCACCAGGGCATAGATGGAAACGAAATCGCAGACGAACTTGCAAAGGAAGGAGTCGGACTCTCTATCGAAAGAACAGAAAACGCCCAGACTCTCTAAGAACGCTCCGAAACGAGTTGGAGACGCGGGCAGACGTACAAGCAAAACTCAGGAAACTCCGCAACTGGCAAAACAACCAAAATCCTGCGCATCAAGCGCAATGACAAACTCAGCCACTACATACTGCATCTATCCTGAAAAGACTGCAGACTATGAGTGGGAATTCTTACGAGACACCGCCTGGCTGAAATGCGATGAATTTGAGGCAACGAAACCTTGGAGCATCTTATCTGTAAGTGCCCAGCCCTACCGCAGACAAGAGAAAAGCACTTAGGTGTCCCAGTACTGGCATCACTTGTAGATGCCTCGAAAAGGTCGCCAGGTTAACTACTTGTTTTCGCAATAACTACCGCGATCCTAAAGATCTTTAACACAACGAAAGATTTTCAACGTCCATGTGAAAAATAACATCCGACTGACTGAAAGGTTTCCCAAAAGCCGTTCTTGTGGTAGCTGGCTGATAGGTCCGCTTAAGGGCCCCTTACAACCGATATCTCTCTTTGGCGGCTGACTGTAATGTCTCCCAAACAACCGTTCTCTCTGGTTTTGGCTGGATAATTGGTCCCGTTAAAATCACCACAAAAACCATTCCTTCTCTTGATGACTGTCTAAAAGCACGCCTTAAAAACGTTTTTTCCCTTGGTGTATGACTGAACGACCCCCCCAATTAAACGTTTTTTTTTTTTTTGTTTTGACGACTGACGAAAAGGTCCCCAAAACAACTTGTCTTTCTTCTTGGTTAGTGAAAGAAAGACCCCAAAATTCGTTCTCGATGTGGGGGCTGACTGCATGGTCCCCCAAAAGCCGTTCTCTCTCTGGCGACTGAGCGAAGAATCCCAAAACAATTGTTCTTTTTCTTTGGTGCCTGACTGAAATGTCCCCAAAACAGCCATTCTCTCTCTTGGTGGCTGACTTAAGGGACGCCTTAAAACCGTTTTCTCTCTTGGTGCATGAATAAAAGGCCCCCAATTAAACTTTCTTTCGCTTTGACGACTGACTTAAAGGTCCCAAAATCAACCGTTCTTCCTCTTTGGCGACTGACTGAAAGGTCCCCAAAAAACTCTTCCCTCTTTTTGGTGGCTGACTGAAAGATCCTCAAAAACCATTGTAGTATTAGTAATATTCCCGCTCCAATACAAAATGAAGAAGAACCATCGGTTCAGAGTTTTGTGTTTTATTCTTTATTTATTGGTTTTGATTTCGGAGCAGCCGTTGTTGCCGCTCCGTACTTGAAATGATGTCTGTGCTTATCAATATGTCTTAACAGCTAGAGAAATCTAAGTCTCGTAGCTGTGCTGCCAACAGCGGCAGCGAAGAGACGGTTATATATTCTTAAATACATATATAGCTATGCTCGCTTAGGCTGGAGCGCGGAGGTATATCCACATACATACATACACTAGCACAGCCTGTGTGCGGGCCAATGTACAGTGAACTTTTCATATTTCGGGCACTTAAGTTTATGACCGAGACTTTAAATTATGTAAACACTGCAACAAAGTATGTACAGTGTGTACCCGTAAAGTACTCTTGGTACAGTGGGTATTCAATAAATGTGCATAGTACATCTCCCTCCTTTAGAAAAATAACGTAATATAATGAAGATATTTTATAATTATATATATTTATATATATATATATATGTATACTAGCTGTACCCTGCCACGTTTCTCTGTGGCATATTATGGTTAAGAGGGCACTTCTAAATACATCAAGGTTCTGGCAAAATCATCTTAAGGCATAAGGAAGGCAGTCAGAGTTGTCGCTGGCGGATTCAGGACTCTTTCTTGTACATTTCTTTCTGTGAAATAGACACGTTGACCATTCTCCAAATGGACCGCCAAGTGAAATAAATCTGGATTGCGTTCATGAATGGGGAACGAAAAAATTCTCCATGCAGCCTCGTTGCTGCTTATGTATCTTCCAGCCTGGTATTGAGATATTTCATCGACAACTCGTACTGCATTGTTGTCATCATTTTCTGCCTGAATACCAAAAACTGCCATATCGCTGCCTTTATTCACGTACTTGCAGTTATATTTAATCGATTTCACGGAATTGCAATATTCTACGTTGATGTGCGCTTTGTATGATTTTGACAATAGTGGTGAGTATGGAACCACCCAACGATTGTCTACCTCAATATCATCAATTCTCATGTTTAAATTTGCCGAAGTCCCTCCATCTTCAGTTGACCGTCTCCTATACAGAGGATTTCCATCGTCCCCTGTTACGGTGTTGGCTGTAAATGCTCGAGGATATCGCTTGGAACACTTCCCGTCTACCATTCATGGTGAACATGGGTTGAGGGTACCACAAGGGCCATGGATCATGTTCTTGATGACAACTTCATGCAAATCCGTATCAACCTCGGCCCGTGGAATCTCAGCGCATATAACATCGTCGATTTCGTCTGGAGTAATTTTATCATACAGCCAAATCAGTATGTGCGCATGCGGCAATCCTCTTTTCTGCTATTCTACTGAATACATCCAGCACCGCACAGATCCAAAAACTCCATGTTTCACAATGAACTCCATCAGTGACTTGAGCTGTTGTCTGAAAACACGGGCTGTGATGTCATGCCTATCCTAGACGATTGTCCAGGATATAACAGCTGTACTATGTCGTCCCAAGCTGGAACATATGCCATGGCATCTTGAGCATATTCATGCATGTGGCGTGGACTACCTATGTATGAGGATGGCAAAATCGTGAGCTTTCCAACGTTGGTTGTATTATGGTCATTCTTCACAGCATCCCGCAAATGGATATATTCCTCGGACGGAAGTTTCGTCTGATTCAATCGAAGGAGCCTGACAGTATATGCAGACCTGATGCATCCGGCCAATAACGACATTGCGATTTGAGCTATAATCAACAGTTGTATTATATCGGAATGCAAGACGATTGTATTGCAGGTTTTGATCTTCTGCAAGCTTTAAACGCGCTTCAGTTACCCTTGCCCTGTCGCGTTCATTATTTTAAGAGTGAATCAAATCGATGGCTGCAGAACGCGACTGTCTAAATCTCAATTGTTTTCTCTTAAGCCTATCTACTCGTCTTTCTGCTAATTCCGCGTTGTGCATCTGCATTGCTCTCAGCCGCAGTCATATTCGTAATCTTACATCTTTTTGCTTCTGTATTGCGAGTACGACGACCCAAACTCGACTTCTTGGGTGGCATGACTTCGTTTCTTACTGAAACTGAACAAAAAAATAAAATTTTTATCTCCAATTTCTTCTTTCAATATGTTTTGAATGTTTGACAGGAAATGCTTTGATTCAGCTGGCTGCCTGTAGAGGGCGCAGCAGTAGGGGCACGGGAAAACGCGAAAAAAGTGATATATTCGCAAATGCAGATAAGCTATCAACATCAAAAGTAGACAATAACCGAGCTGGAACCTTAACGCATGTTGTGTAAAAATTTCGGCTTAAACGGTTCAGAACTTTTCAAGTTTCTTCTTTCAATATGTTTTAAATGTTTGACAGAAAATGCTTTGATTCAGCTGGCTGCCTGTAGAGGGCGTAGCAGTAGGGGCACGGGGAAACGCTAAAAAAATTGATATATTCGCAACCGCAGCTAAACTATCAACATAAAAAGTAGTCAATAACCGAGCTGGAACCTCAACGCATGTTGTGTAAAAATTTGGGCTTAAACGGTTCAGGACTTTTCAAGTCTATGAAGGGAATAGACACGAACAGAGCATTTTTATATATATAGAAGATATATATATTTTTTTTTTTTTTTTGTATCTTATGTATTGTTATGTATGGTATTTATGCTATGTATGGTATGTATGCTATTAATGCTATGTATGGTATTTATCTGAAATATAAAAAGAACTAAATTGGTTATAAAATAATAATATTTTTATTGTTTATTATAGTTATGTTATCTCTATCTCCTATTTGTTCTACCTTATTAGGAACTTTATATTTAAAGACTAGCTTGTGTCCTGTTTCGTTTTTCAATTAAACCTGATCTCCTATTTTTAAATCAAAATCTAAACTAGTTTTGTCATAACAAATTTTTTGTTTTAGCTCGTTCGTTCATACTGAGATGTATAAACGAATGAACTCATTGAGTGTTCTGGGCCTTCGCTCCACGGTACCTACTGTCTGGTGGTGGTGTGCAGTTGAAGTAATGCTTTGAATATCTAAATATTTACATAGATCTTTAATAATTATATTCTGGTCCCATGTCCGTAATGAACGTCTTCATTGGACCGTACTTTAGAATAAAATCTTCAAATATAGCTTTTGCTACTGTATTTGCACTTTTGTTCGGTATGGGCATAGCTACTAGGTATTTAGTTAAATCGCAGATGAGTGTTACTGAGTATTCGTTTCCATTATTAGATTTTGGAAGTGGACCAAAAGTATCTACAATTACTGTATCGAAAGCTCTTTGGGGAGTTTCGGTTATCGTTAGTGGGATCCTAGTATGTTTAGTCTTTTTCGACTTCTTATTTCAAATGTGTATGATAATAAATATAGAAGTTATTAAAAAAGAACTTTTTTTTTTGGTTTTATTATTCTACATATTAATTATGAACTTCATCTCTCTCATCAATTTCATATGATAATTATTATTAAAAAATATGTATTGTCGTCTTTCCTAACGTCGATTGTTAGATTGTTGTTCCACAATATATTTCCGGAGGAATTGAACCTCCCTTGCTTACGCCACACTACTAGGAGTTCTGCATTTCTGATCAAGATGTTGCTTCCTAATAATTCAAATTACGCAAATAAAAATATTTTTTAAGTCCGTGATGGTTATTCTAGATAGCGCATCGGCTACATAGTTATCTTTACCATTTAGATACACTACCGTAAAATTATATTCCTCTAATTCAAGTCTCATTCTTGTTAGTTTGAAACTGAGATTTACCATTGAAAATAAGTAGGTAAGTGCTCTGAGATCTGTTTTGACAGTGAAGTGTCTACCATAAATATATGGTCTGACGTGTGTTATTGCCCAATGAATAGCTGCTAATTCTTGTTCTGTAGTGCTCTTATTGCTTTCACCTTTCGTAAAGGATCTTGATGCGTATGCAATTGGAAGCTGTAGTCCATTTTTGTTTTGAGTTAAGATTGCTCCACAAGCGTAAAATCAGGTTATTGCAACAGAGTAGGGTTTATTAATGCTGATTTAAGATGTTCGAAAGCTTTTTGACATTCTGTAGTCCATTCGAATTTTACATTTTTCTTACATAACCTTGTTATGTGACGGGGGTATTCAGCAAAATTCTTCATAAAACCTCTGTAATAATTGCAAAATGCAATGAATCTTCTAGCGCTGTCCGCATCGTTTGGGACTGGGTAATTTTTAATGACATCGCACTTTTTGTCTTCGGGCAGAATTCCTTTATCTGTGTATTTGTGTCCAAGGAAAGAGACTTCATGCATGAAAAATTAGCATTTTTCAGGATGTAACTTTAGGTTGTATTGCCTACATTTCTCGAAAACATCAGTTAAGTTCTGGAGCATATGTTTCTCAAAACAACCAATGACTATTAAGTCATCCATATAAAGAAATGCTTGCGAAGGTTCTAATTCAGAGAACGCTATAGTCATCGTTCTCTGAAAAGAGTTTGGAGCTATTTTTAAACTGAATGGTAATCGCGTGAAGCGATTCGAACCATTGTTTGTTGAAAAGGTTGTTATATCCCGTGAACTTTTTTCGAGTTCAATTTGCTGAAAACCTGACATTAAATCAAGGCATGAAAAATATTTGGCTCTACCGAGTTGATCTAAAATATCATCAATTCTAGGGAGTTGAAATTTTCAGACAAGAGTTTTTTATTGATTTGATGATAGTGAATTACTTGTCTCCATTTTTTCTTTTCCGAATTTGGAAGTGACTTTTTGGGAACCAGTAAAAGTGGGCTATTATAAGGCGATACAGAGAGTTCCACTATTTGATCATTAATGAGTTTTTGGACTTGTTTTTGAATTTCGTCTTGTTGACTGTGCTTGCTTAAGGGTGTCAAATTCGTTGTCTTTCCCATAAACATTTTGGTGACCCCGACGTGATTCTTTGGCTCGGAGCCTGCAACCCGGTGTTCGCTATTTAATATTGTTTAAACAAATCGTTTTGCTTCGCTGTCGCTTACTGGCATTCGGTCATAAGCACACAAGACAACTCACATACATACATACCTACATACAAAACTAGCTGAGTGCATATATCCGGCCGCTGTTTTTCGGTTACATCGCGCTGTTGAAACAAAGCTGTGTTGTGCCAAACATTATAAATAAAGGTGGCTCGCGTTTGAGCTTCGTAAATAGCGCCTATATCATATATACATACAAGTTATACATAGCATAGACGCGCAGTTACAAGGCAGACAATTACAACAACAACATTGTCGAGTTTCCGTTGCATCTCGGTGACGCTGATAAACCTCAAAATTTTCGCGGAGAAAAACTATACGGGTTCATATATAGCAAGTGACGTGGACTTCTACCAACCCAAAGTCCAATCCCTTCTGCGGCAATTGAGCTCGGTGAATTATTATATAAGTCAGGAGACTGTAAATCAGTTTGATGAAGCTGATTTACTGGCGTGACAGGAGTGGATTAATTCCATAAACCTGGCCTTTGATTCCGCACAGACTTCGCTGGAAAAATTTGACTTTTCTCAGATAGCAAGCGACCATCGGATCGAATTCTCCACGGCGTTCATGGATGTGAAGGCGAAGATAAATCGAGGTTTAGCGGCGGTTCAACATCCGCTGCAAATTCAACATCCATATACATTATTAACCATCCGGATCTTTCTTTTCGATCTAGGAAGCCTCGGTTGCCAATTTTGGAGATAGCTCGGTTCCATGGATCCTATTCTGATTGGCCGGATTTTATTGCGACATTCACCACGGTCATCGGAAATGATGAGGAGCTAAGCGATATTGAAAAATTACAAGATCAAGGTAAATCGGCGTGGCTCTAGAGACCATACGTTCGCTTGAGCCCTCGAATGCGAATTATAAATAGGCTTTGAATTTCAGGCACACGTACAGGCAATATTTTGGTCAAAGGGTGTCGAGAAGGGATCAGCCAAGGGTCTTCGGGAATTAAACGATTGCATGAATTCGCATCTGCGAGCAATCCGTACCCTGGCCACTACGCAACAAATCTTGGACGGATTGCTGATTCACATCGTCGCACGAAAGCTCGATCAGAGGACGGAAAAATGGAAAAATGGGAAGAGGAGTTGTCCATTAACGATCTATCTACGCGGGATTCTATGAAGTCGTTCTTGCAGAGGAGGTGTAGGATGATGGAAAATTCGGATCAAGCCGGCAGGTGGGAAAAGCCCTGCATAGGTATAGCTAGCGAGGGGTCATTTTTTGCCAAAATACTCTCGATTTGTAAATTTGAGTCCGCATCTTCGATTTAGACAAGCAAAGAAGTTGCACCCGTGCCTCAACTGTTTGCGCAAGGGGCATAGTTTGCAGCAATGCAAGTCAACGCACTGCAAATATTGTCAAGTGAAGCACCACTCATTGTTGCATTTTAATCAGGACCCATCTGTACCATCCACCGCCTCATCTCTATCATCCGATCCACTTCTCAACTCTCAGCCATCAACATCTTCATCAGCATTTGCATCATTTTCGCGTTCATCGAACCCTCCACCAAAACCCACAAATATTCTGCCCATTGATTACGTGTTGCTTCCAACCTCTATTATATATGTGAGAAATAAGGCTGGAGAACTTATGCCTTGCCGAGCAATTTTAGACTCGGCGTCTCAGCTAAATTTCATTACTTCTCGCCCAGCGAATCAACTCAATTTAAATCATCGAATGTCCCATACACTAGTCTCTGGGATTGGTGAATCTTCTCTGAATTGACATTCAAGCGCAATCCCGAGATGCAAGCTATCGTACCTCATTCTCCGCGGTTGTGCTTGATAGTATCACTGAGTATCAGCCCCATTTCGATATAAACGCAGTATCATGGAAAATTCCGGAAAATATATCGCTCGCTGATCCTCACTTCAAACTTGGTTGGATCGTGTCTGGAGGGCTGCCGAGTGTGTCTACTCCTCAGTCTGTCTTAGCTGCCGTCGTCAACGATCGTACTAATCATTCTGATGATGACACACTTGCTGCCGTAGCAAAGCCAGCTGCCTTCTTCGCTACAAGAGCAATGCAACAGCTCTCTAATTTCTTGGACGTTGATGCACTAAGGTCAGTACATTCAAGTGGCCCGTATGACACCAGGCACGTGCCTGTTTGGGTTAGGTGTTAGTAGGCGCGATGAAGAATATAGGACAGAATACGAGGAAAATTGACTACCGGCGTGCTGCCAGATTGTTAGCTTGCATGCTTACTAAGTGTATTAGTATTAAAGATTTTAATTTGGGAAGGGTATCTACGTTAGAGATTAGTGTGTACAAATCATTATAATTTGCACATAGCACTCTAAAAGGTTCATGCAGTTCAAAGGAGGTTCTACAGTGGCGCAACACTAATGGGATATAGGATCTAGTAGTTCTACATGGTACATGGAAATTAAGCTGACTCAACAAGTCAGCACTTTCCACATCACCATGTATAAGGTTAAAAATAAAGGTTATCCCTAGCATCGTTCTACGATTGGCTAAGGACGGCAAGTTTATTATTGGGAGTCTACTAGAGTAGGAAGGTAATCTTTGGTTTGCGTCCCAATTTAAACCGCGTAGAGCGAAAAGTAAAAAGTTCTTTTGAACCGACTCAATGCGTTTACTATGGACGCCGTACTGAGGGCTCCAAACGCAGCATCCATATTCTAGGATAGGACGAACTAATGAAGTATATAAGGATTTAGTAACATAGGTGTCATTGAATTCCTTCGACCACCGTTTAATAAATCCAAGCACACCCCTGGCTCTATTCACCATAGACGAAATATGATCAATAAACGACAAGAGATATTCACATGCAGGATCACAAGCGTTTCTGACCACATTGCGGAAGAGTTATTGGCCAATTGGAGGCCGCAAATGCGTATCAAGCCTTTCTGCCCCACGATGCCGATATAGTTGGAACAGTACCTCTTCCAATGGGGGAGAATGTTCGGAGCAGACCACTAGCGCCTAATCATGCGCGCATGGGTGTATGGCTGCATCTGCTGCGCTCTTAGCTTGTCTCTTTTCTTATCAATTTTTCTATCTCTTTTTCTTCTGTCGCCTTATCTTTATGCTAAGCTACATTGTAAGCGTTTATAATTATATTGAAGCTAAGCATTCGATCGTTAGTTGCAGCTCCGACCAGAGAACAGAAACGAAAATATACACAGCATTTAAACACCCTAATTCGAACGTTAGTTATTATTGCTTAAGGGTGGCAAATTCGTTGTCTTCCCCATAAACATCAGCTTTTGTTTATAAAAATTATTGGTAGTTTTACTTTTTCGTAGTTTGAAAGTTGTTCATGATGAATATTATTGATATAAAGTACTTGATCTATGTTTGTGGTATTTTGCAATCTTATATATGCATTTTGAACTGTTTCTATGGTATATGCGATATAGATAACATGCTTAATTTCTTGATTCGGAATTAATACGCTGTCTTCTTTTGAATTTATTTCGATTTTTCGGACGACTTGGGGTCTTGCTAGCAGAATTAGGAGTTGTTGCCAGAACAGTATGCTGTTGGAACATACATCGGTAATTTGAGGTTATTTGGTCTTATTATTAGCCAGTCTTCTTGATGGCTTGAAATCTAATTGACAGTTGTATCTTTTGATAAAATCGATTCCTAGTATTCCATCACATGGAATAGCGAATTGCATATTTACGATATGGAAATCATGTCGATTTATGTACTTAGAAGTTTGAATTTCAATAGAAGTTAACCCTTTTAATGTGGTAACTTCCTAACTTATATCCTGAATGTTTATGATGTGGTTATCTTGAATATTTTGAAAATTATCGGAATTTTCCTTTATTTTGGGTATTTCCGCGCCTGTATCAAGTAGAAAAACTAATTATTTTCCTGTTGCTACATTTATGAAGGTGGCAAATGTATTTTTACTGAGATTTAAAGTTTGAACTTTGATGTTGTTTACTGTCGTGTATCTAAAGGTGTTTGGGAGTTTCCCCGAATTTGTTTGGTCTACCCTAACGTTGTTATTGTGGTTGTTGTTGTTACCACCATTACTGTTGTTGTATCCGCTGCGGTTGTTTCTGTAATAATTATTATTTTGGTATTGTTATTTCTGTTATAACCATTGTTTTGATTATGTCCGTTATTCTGATAATATCTGGTATTGTTATAATTACCACGATTATTACCTCTACCGCGATAATTGTTTTTATAATTATTACCGCGATAATTATTTCCACGTTGGGTGTACAATATGGAAATGGTGTTGTCTGTCATTTCAGTACTACATAGTATGTACTTTGTGACGGCTTCATTCATTGTTGCAAAATTGCTTGCTTCCAATATTGTTTTAAGGCGGCCATGCTCACAATTATTGACCATTGAGGTAATGTTTTCCTTAGTGCTGAATTTGTCAGCGTGTTCGGCCGATAGGCCTTCATCAATATACGAAGCTTCTAGGAGCTTACGTACTTAATGTACTTAGAATGGAATAGAATAGAACTTAGATGCTCGAGACCAATGGGCTTTGTCTAGCCGGTCTCTCTGGTCTTGTATTAGTATACGCTCTGTGTTGAAGCGGTCTACTAATATTTCGACATGCTTGTTCACAGTATTTTGCTGTGCTAGCCGGGTTCTTGATAATGACTTATAGGATTTGTCAAAATTAATTTTTTTAGGTTAGTTGTTTATACAATTCGTCCTATACCATTATTTAATGGAATATTTTTGAGAACATCGCTAGAATCATTCTCATATATATAACTTCATATTTTGAACTTCTCTTGAACAATAAAATGACTAACTCGCCCAAATAAAAGTATATGAAATGGTTCGGCTCATGTGACACATATGATCCGAATTCACTGCCGACAATGCAATGCCGTTTGGGTTTAAATTTTATGTCGAACTCAGTTTTAATGTATTTGGCTATATCATGTTCAATGCTATACTCGTTAAGAGCCTGTGTTGCCCAATCAATGACACTTTTTTGCATCTCCTCGCTCATGTCGGTACTCCTTTTCTCAGCCTCACTATTAGACATTGTGCTGATTTTTTTTTTATATTTATTTATTTTTTAAATTATTCTTATTTTATTTCAAGGACTAGGTAATTTTTTTTTTTTTTTTTTTTTTTTTAGTTCTTAATACATCTATGTAAAGATATACATATTTGTATTTAAAAGAATATTTTAAAACATCTTTTTGCAATTATTGTTAGCGCTTTTATATTTTATCAAGGTCGTTAGCCTGACTTTTGTTTATAGCTTACTTTGATATGCACCTATTGTGGAACATATAAGCTTTATACAAAATGAATGCGCACATGATAAAAACAATAATTGACAATCAAATGTTTGTTAACTCTGTATTTATTGTTTTGGACTCGATTTTATTTATAACATTAGCATTGGAGTCCACTTTTTTTACATCTACCAAACCCATTTTGGGTGTTTTTCTTTGAACTGCTATAGTATTTTTTAAGTTTTAAGTTAAAAGTGTAATTTAATTAATAATTTATTTGCTATTTAGTTTGGCTCATGCAATTAAAAATAAAATTTAACAATGGAAAAACCTGCCTAGTTTTTGTATGGTTTTCAGGCCACACACTAATTGGGCAACTTTAATGTCGCTCAATTTTACAATTTATATTATAATTTAAAAAAAAATATGCATCGCAGTGCAATTTAAAAAAATTATGCAACGCAGTGCAATTGCTAATAGTATATATTGTAGGGATTCCTCCAGTGTCTTTGCGTCAGCTGGTCGTCGCCGGTCTTGGCTTTGCTGACGCTCCTTCGTTGGCAAAAGAAGCGGCCTGCCCCTCACACTTATTGATTCAGCTGCTGATGTCCTGGGCCTATGGGCTCAGGCGGTACCGGTGCCGTTCATCGCACAGGTTTATTTTTATGTTGGTGCGCCGGTGCTGGCTGCACAGGTGTAGTCGCAATGTGGAGTGAAAAGTGGTCCCTCGCAGTCGTTCGGGCACTTCTTCTTCAGTTTCGGGATCTCAATTTCCTCTGGTGGAGACAGTTTTAAATTAGGTTTTGCAATATTTGGGATTGCAGGGTAGGTGGATGTGTGTGCCTGTGGTTTTATTTTTCTGTTCGCTTAGTAAGCTTTTTATGTGTTCCACCTCGGCATGTAGTTTTACCGAGTTAGTCCACTTTAAATTAATTCCGCTATTCAATAGCTTCAGTAATTCGGCCTTTCTGGCCTTTAATTTTTTTACCACGCCACTTCGCTTAGCACACATCACACTCTACTCACTGCAGTTGCCACGTAGTTGATGTTCCATTCGCCATGCTAATCTTTTGTGTATCATTCCAATTTTAGTATATGTTCTGCCATGTAGTATTTTGGTAGTAGTATTATCTTTTTATATCCTGACTTTTAGTTTTTTTGTAGGTCCAGATTGTATTTATGCTAAGTTTTTTCATTGCTGGTCCATCGATGTCACGGTCGCCATGCAGTATTAGTAATATTCCCGCTCAACCTCAATGAGCAGTCTTGTAACTGCTCAACCCGTGGTACCGAAATTACAGGCTCGGTGGGCCTCACCCCTTTAGTTCCGAAAAAACCCGGATAGGGCACCCATTGGTAGGCTGTGGCAGTATTCTCACCCGCTAGCCACACGGAAAGATGTTGGGCTAAAGGCCCCTCCTCCTGCGAAACGCCTCCTCAGCAAACTGCATCAGCCGTCCTGTCCCGATCCTCCAGGATTCCTTCAAACATCCAGTCCTCGCCAACGCGCTGCACTCCAAGTCCATCGAGGTCTCGTAAATCTGCATACAGGGGGCATTCAATATATGTGCAAACTACACCATTTAATCTCATGGTGCCTAACTAAAAGGTTCTACAAATGACCATTCTCTCTGTGCCGGCTGGCTAAAAGCAACCATTCTTTCTCGTAGTGGCTGATTTATAGGTCCCTTTAAAACCGTTCTTTCTCTTTGCCGACAGACGGAAAGGTCCCCAAAACAACTGTTCTCTCCCTTTTGCAACTGAATTAAAGGTCAACGAAAGAACTTGTCATTTTCTTTGGTTAGTGACAGAAAAGTCCCCCATAATTAGTTCTCACTGTGAATGGCTGACTGAAAGGTCCTCAAAACAAGTGATCTCTCCCATTGACCTCTGAGTTGTAGGTCCCAAACAACCGTTCTCTCTCATGGTGGATGACATATAGGTCCAATAAAAAGTGTTCTCTCTCCTTGGCGGCTGACGGAAAGGTCCCCAAAACAACCGTTCTCTCTCGTGGTAGCTGGCTAAAAGGAGGCCTTATAATCGGTTTCTATTTCACGGCTGACTGGCAGCTGACTAAAAGGTCCCCTTTAAACCGTTCTCTGGAGATGGGGTAGATGAAAAGGTCGAGCAAAAATACATTTTCGATCTATGCCGGCTGACTGAAAAATTCCCAAAAACCGTTTTCTCTCATGGTGGCTGATTAAAGTTCTTTTGAAATCGTTCTTTCTCTTTGACGACTGACGGAAAGGTCCCCCAAACAACTGATCTCTCCCTTTGGCAACTGAAGTAAAGGACCCCAAAACAACTTATCTTTCTCGTTGGTTAGTCCCCTTCAGGTCCCCCAAAATTCGTTCTCACTGTTGGTGGCTGACTGAAAGGTCCCCCAAAAACCATACTCTCCTTTTGGCAAACTGAGTAAAAGGTCATCAAAACAACAGTTGTTTCCCCTAAAAATCGTTCTCTCTCTGGTTGATTTATAGGACCCCTTAAAACAGTTCTCTCTCGGTTTTGCTGGCTAATTGGTCCCCTTAAAATAACCATGAAAACCCTTCTCTTTTTTTGGCGACTGACTAAAAGGTCCTCAAAAACCATTTTATTTCAAGGTGGCTAACGGCAAGGTTCCACAAATGACCATACTCTCTGTGCTGGCTGGGTAGAAGGTCCCCCAAGCAACCATTCTGTCTCGTAGTGGCTGATTTATAGGTCCCTTTAAAACCGTTCTTTCTCTTTGGCGACTGACGGAAAGGTCCCCAAAACAACTTGTCTTTCTCTTTGGTTGGTGACAGAAAGCTCCCCTGTCTCGCTATGGGTGGTTTCAGTCCCCAAAAACAACTGTTCACTCCTTATGGCAACTGTGTTAAAGGACCCAAAACACCCGTTTTTTCCCTTTGGTGCCTGCCTGAAAGGTCCCCAAAACAAGAAATCTCTCTCTTGGTGGCTGTCTTGAAGGACGCCTTAAAACCGTTCTTTCTCTAGGTGCATGACTGAAAGGCCCCCATTAAAAGTTTTTTCGCTTTGACGACTGACTGAAAGGTCATAAAATCAACCGTTCTTCCTATTTGGCGACTGACTGAAAGGTCCCCCAAAAACCCTTCTCTCAACCATTCTCTCTCGTAGTGGCTGATTTATAGGTCCCTTTAAAACCGTTCTTTCTCTCTCTTTTTCGACTATCGGAAAGGTGTCATAAACAACCGTTCTCTCCCTTTTTCAACTGAGTTAAAGGTCCCCAAAACAAGTTGCCTTTCTCTTTGGTTAGTGACAGAGAGGTCCCTCAAAATTTGTTATAGCTGTGGGTGGCTGACTGAAAGCTCCCCCAAAACAACCGTTCTGTCCCTTTAGAAACTGAGTTAAAGGTCCCCAAAAAATCTTGTCTCTCTAGTTGCTTAGTGACAGAAAGGTCCCCCAAAATTCGCTCTCTTTGTGGGTGGCTGATTGAAAAGTCCCCAAAACAACCGTTGTTTCTCCTTGTTGGCTGATTAAAAATTTCATTAAAAACCAATCTCTCTCATGGTGGCTTAATGTCCCACAATTAACCTTTTTTCGCTTTGATGACTAACTGAAAGGTCCAGCAAAAAGTCATTTTCGCTCTGTGGCGGCTGACTGAAAGGTACCCCAAACAACCGTTCTTTCTCGTGGTGTCTTATTTATAGATCACCTAGAAAGCGTTCTCTTTCTTTGGCGGTTGACTAAAAGATCACCACAACAACCGTTATCTCTTGTAGTGGCTGACTAAAAAGACGCCTTAAAACCGGTTTCTTTTTCTCGGCCAACTGGTAACTGACTAAAAGGTCCCCTTAAATGATGACTGAAAGGCCCCCCAGCTAAACGTTTTTTTCGCTTTGACGACTGACGAAAGGGTGCCCAAAACATTAGTTCTCTCTTTTTGGAAACTGAAAGAAAGGTCCCCAAACCAACCATTTATTTCTTTGGTTAGTGACCGATATGTCCCCCAAAATTCGTTCTCGCTGTGGGTGGCTGACTGCAAGGTCCTCCAAAAGCCTTTCTTTCTCTTTGGCGACTGACTGAAAGGTCCCCCATCAACCTCTCTCTCCTTTTGGCAACTAAGTGAAAGGTCCCCAAACAACCGTATTTTCTCTGGCGGCCTGAAGAATTTCCTAAAAACCGATCTTTCTCATGTTGGCTAAATGAAAGGACCACCAATTCACCTTTTTTTCGCTTTGACGACTGACTAAAGGGTCCTCTAAAAATCGTTCTCTCTCTGTATGATTTATAGGACCCCTTAAAACAGTTCTCTCTCGGTTTTGCTGGCTAATTGGTCCCCTTAAAATAACCATGAAAACCGTTCTCTCTCTTAGTGGATGTCTAAAAACTTGCCCTTAAACCGATTTCTCTCTTGGTAGATGACTGAAAGGCCCCCCAAACAACCGTTTTCTCTCGTGGTGGCTGACTAAAAGAACGCCTTAAAAGGTCCAGCCAACAACCGATCTCTCTTGTGCCACCACGCTCTTTTAGTCAGCCACCACGAGAGAAAACGGTTGTTTAGGGGGCCTAAAAGGACGTCTTAAAACCGGCTTCTCTTTTGCGGCTGACTGGTAGCTGACTAAAAAGTCAAAAAAATAAAACCGTTCCCTCTCGGTTTGGCAGGCTAATTGGTCCGCTTAAAATCACCACGAAAACCGTTTTCTCTCTTGATGGATGTCTAAAAACCGGCCTTAAAACCGATTTCTCTCTTGCTAAATGACTGAAAGGCCCCCCAATTAATCGTTTTTATAACCTTGCAGGGTATTATAATTTCAGTCAGAAGTTTGCAACGCAGTGAAGGAGGCACCTCCGACTATATAAAGTATTTATATTATTGATCAGGATCAACTGCCGAGTCGATCTAGCCATATCCGTCTGTCCATCTGTCCGTCTGTTCGTTTCTTCGCAACCTAGTCTCTCAGTTTTAAAGCTATCTGAATGAAACTTTGCAGTTAGTCTTCTATATACTCTCACTCGTATATATGTCGGAAAAGGCCATTTCGAACGACTAGATCATATAGCTGCCATAGGAATGATCGGAAAATTTTTACAAAAAAAAATTATAACATTTTTAGTTTTCAACAGAATTTGATCAAATTTGAGATATAGCCATTTCATATTATTCTACAATTTTGCCTTAAATTTTATGAAAATTGAACGACTATATCATATAGCTTCCATAGGAACGATCGAGAAATTAATTCAATTAAAACGTATAAAATTTTCAGTTTTCAACAGATTTTTATCAAGTTTGATACATAGCCATTTTATAAGAAATAAAAGAAATTAATAAAATGAAAGATTATAACTTCTCCAGATTTTCATCAAATTGAGATATAGCCATTTTATTTTAATCTACAATTTTGTGTAAAGCTATAAAAAAAAACCGGACTACAATAGCACATAGCTGCCATAGGAACGATCAAAAAATGAATACAATTAAAAATTATAACGTTTTTAGTTTTCAGCAGATTTTCATTTAATTTGAGATATAGCCATTTTATATCAGTCTTAAATTTTGTGTCAAATTTTATGAAAATCGGACGACTATATCACATAGGTGCCATACAAACGATCGTTAGATGTGTAGCAAAAATGCAAATCTGTGAATGTAAAACTGAAAATATAATAAGTATAGGTGAATGAAAAAAAGCAGGCATTACTTCATTGTTTTTTTACATTAATATATATATTTTATATTGTATGGATTCCAAGTTATCGAAGTTCTATCTGAAAGGGTATATAAACTTCGGCGTGCCGAAGTTAGCTTCCTTTCTTGTTTCGCTTTAACGACTGACGAAAAGGTCCCCAAAACAACCGTTCTCTCCCTTTGGAATCTGAGGGAAAGGTCCCCAAAACAACCGTTTTTTCTCTTTGGTTAGTGACTGAAAGTTCCCCCAAAATACGTTCTCTCTGTTGGTGGCTGACTGGAAAGTCCCCCAAAAGCATTTCCCTCTCCTTGGCGACTGAGAGAAAGGTCCCAAAACAACCGTTCTTTCCTTTTAGCGGCTGATTTGTGGGTCCCCTTAAAACAGTTCTCTCTCTTTGGCGGCTGCCTGAAAGGTTCCCAAAACAACAATTCTCTCTCATGGTGCCTGACTAAAAGGACGTCTTATAACCGGTTTCTCTCTTGGTGGATGACTTAAAGGCCCCAATTAATCGTTATTTTCGCTTTGACAACTGTCAGAAAAGGTCCCCAAAACAACCGTTCTCTGCCTTTTGCAACTGATTGAAAGGTCCCTGAATAGTTGTGTCCCCTTGTATCATTAGCAAGAGGTCATTGTTCCCAGGGTTCCCCAGGCAAGATCAAACACTCAACGAATAAATTCAATATTTAATTTAACCTTCTATATACAGGCGTGTGTGTGGTTATAGTACGGCGTTAGATCGGCGGCGTGCGTTCCTCGACGTTCGCAAATGTTCTTATCCTCTCATCCCTTCTCCCTCGTATGCACTATCCTACACCGAGCGAGCGACTAGCTGATCTCCGCTCTCCCTCACAATGGGACAAGCGACCAAACCAAACATGCCGCCCGCCAATGCTAGACTTAGCATGAAACATCTCCGCTTGTCCAGATCCTGCAGGGTGGTAGGCGGGGTAGAATCTAGTATGGAGAATTGAGACAAGGAACGTGCGCAAGAAACAATTCATTATGGTTGAGGTGCGCAAAGTGAGAGCTCTTAAGAACGTATCGGCAGCGGACAAAGTTTTGACACTGACCCTTTTAAATGGCCTTGCTTGGTTTTAAGCGTTACAACCCGGACCAACGCGTCAGTCCCTGGGTGCAACTCCACGACACGCCCCAGTAGCCATTGCGACGGCGGAAATCGGTCATCCTTGATGATGACAAGGTCGTGGAGCTGAATGCCATCAGTCTCCTGACACCACTTGGGTCTCTGCTGCAGAGTGGCTAGCCAGTCTCTACTCCAAGCCTTCAGGAAATGCCTTATCATCGATTGCTGGACTAGAAACTGCTCCACGAAGGACTTGGACTGAGGTCGATATTCCGGAGGCGCCAGCATGGAGTCCCCAATCAAAAAGTGCGCCGGTGTGAGCACCTCGAGATCATCTGCATCAGCTGTGAGAGGACAGAGCGGTCGGGAGTTGAGGCACGCCTCTATGCTTATGAGCACCGTTGACAACTCCTCATAGGTGAGCCTTCGATCCCCAATGACCCTCTTGAGATGATGTTTCACCGACTTCACATTAGCCACCCACAGCCCGCCAAAATTGGGCGACTGCGGAGGATTAAAGTGCCAGGTGGTCCGCTGCGAAGCGAGCTTGGGGGCTATGAGCTTCTCATAGTCCTCCTGAAGCTTACCGTAGAATGCCTTCATCAGATTGTCCGCGCTGACAAAGTTGGTTCCGTTGTCACTGTAGAGATGTTGAACGACCCCTCGCCGACCGGTAAACCTTCCCAGAGCTAGCAGAAAATGCTCCGTGGTGAGGCCTGTCACCGCTTCAAGATGCACTGCCTTTGTTGCAAGGCAAATGAAAACGGCTCAGCTCAGCTCGGCTCGGCTCGGCTCGGCTCAGCTCAGCTCTATAGCGCCTGTGTAATCAACTCCAGTCGCCAGGAATGGCCGACTAGGGGGGTTCACTCTGTGTATCGGCAAATCTCCCATAAGCTGTGCCGACGTGATTGGCCGGGCCCGAAAGCACCTCACACATTTCCGTACAATCGATCGCACCGCACCCTTCCTGTCAGTATCCAGAACCGTTGGCGAGTGTGCGCCAGAGTTAGCTGCGCACCTCCGTGCAGAGTCAAGATATGCGAATAGCGTATTACTAGTTGTGTAAAATGATGAGAGCTTGGAATGATTATTGGATGGCGACGCTCGTGCGACAGACCAGAGTGGCGCAATCGCCCCCTTACCCGCAGTATGCCCTCTACTAAGATCGGTGACAAGCTGGAGAGCTTACTTCTGTAGGGCAGCCGTTTAGAATTTTTTACTGCCGTCAGCTCCGATGCGAAAGACTCCCCTTGGACGATGCGCACGATAGCGAATAGAGTATGGTCGAGCTCTTCGATGCCTAGGGGACCGGTGCGCCTCTCTCCTTTTCCGGCAGTATTGGACTTGAACCGAATTACGTACGCTACGACTCTCACGGCCTTGGTGAATCTCGAAAATCTCTCAATCAACGATGGCAGCGGGACTGTGTGCTGAACGCGTACTTTATCCGTCTTCGCCTCTAGGGCGGCATCATTCATGTCGGCCTGACCGACCTCCGTCGAGGGCCAGTCACCTTGACAACGTGTAAGCCACTCCGGGCCTCGCCACCACAAGCCGTAGCCCGCTAGCTCACCCGGAGATAGCCCTCTTGTCGCACAGTCTGCTGGGTTCTCGCTAGTCCCTACATGCCCCCATTGCGATGGCGCAGAATGATCCAGAATAAAGGCGACCATGTTAGCGACGAAAGTCTTCCATCTATTGACGTCCCCGTGTAGCCAATGCAGAAGAATTGTAGCATCCGTCCAGTAAAAGGTCTGGATTGGGAGGTCATTTATCCACCTGGCCGCGGTTAACCATTTCACTAACTTGACGGCCAGTACGGCACCACTCAGCTCCGTCCTAGGTATGGTCAAGGGTTTGGTAGGAGTAACCTTTGACTTTGCGGCCAACAAAGAGGCGTAGCACGTTCCATCTTGGTGCTGGAGCCTTAAAGAAGTCGCAGCTGCATAGGATGTCGACGACCCGTCACAAAACGCGTGAAGCTGAGCCGAAACTATGGCTCCAGGAGAATAATGATTCCACCGCTGTATACTAATATCGCCGATCCTTAGCAAGCCGTCCCGAAACGCTTGCCACCGTTCCGCAAGCGCATTAGGAACCTCGTCGTCCCAATCCAGAGTTGCCAGAGTTCCGTCTGCATGCGTTTTCTTCGCCATAGTTACGTCCTTCAGTATTAACTTTCCCGAGATGATGACCGGCGCGATGAGACCCAGCGGGTCAAACAGCCTATGCTCGATAGAATCATCCTGTTGGTTAAGCTATCCGGTATCTCAAAATTGATCCGAAATTTGAAACAGTCCTTATTTGGAAGCTAATACATTCCTAGCGCCTTGATAGGATCCGTGGTGTCCCAGTTTAAAGGTGTCTGACTGCACTGATGCTCCAACGGAATAGTGAGCAGGATACTCGCTTCATTGCTGGACCATTTCCGCAACTCCATGCACGCGGATTTTATCGCCCCCGCCACCTGGGTCCTCTTGTCTTCCGTCTCTTCTATCGAATGTCCTCCGGAAAGAATGTCGTCCACGTATATCTCATGCATCAACACCTCTTCCGCTTTAGGAAATGAACGCCGTTCATCCTTCGCTAGCTGTTGAATGACCCTGATGGCCGTGAAGGGCGCAGAAGCCGTTCCGAACGTTAGCGTCGACAATGCATAAACGTGGATCGATCCATCCGCCGCCCTCCATAAAATCCGCTGATATTGGGCGTCTTCCGGGTGCACATCAATGCAGCGATACATTTTTTGTATATCCGCCGTGAAAACGAAACGATATTTCCGCCAATTGAGTATGACTGCCGACATGTCGTTTTGCAGTGTAGGCCCGGTCCACAGAATATCGTTTAACGACCTTCCGTTGCCTGTCCTTGAGGAGGCGTCGAAGACGATTCGCTGTTTTGCCGACTGAGGCTCCTTCTTGAAGACAGCGTGATGTATGAGTACACAAGAGGTTACATGCATATTAGTGGAAGTATTCTTTACTGAACTACTTTCACTGCCCACAGCCGGCGCTATTTGCTCGAGCGCGAAGTATTCCTCGATCTCATCCACATATTTGCTCCACCGGTCTGGACTGCTGGACAGGCGTCTTTCCAATTGTAGGAACCGATTAAGCGCCATTTGCTGAGATCTTCCTAGGACCATGGCTGGGTCCCGATAGGTTTTAAAGGGCAACCGCACTATATAGCGGCCATCCCCTCGACGTACGTAAGTCTTCTGAAAGAAGGCCTCGCACCAGAGGTCCCCCTCCGATAACGAAGGGCGTTCTGGAACTGACTCTACCTCACAGAAGCGCTTCAGCCATGCCTCGGTGTCCAAAAGTACTCGATGACAGCGCAACTGGGTTGATTCCCACACGCCTTCTGCACGTCCAGATAGAATCCATCCGAAGTGCGTATTCTGAGCTAAGGGCTCGCCGGGCAGTCCGATCCTGGTGTCTGGCAACATTATTTGCGCCAACATGTCCACTCCTAGAATGAGGTCGACTCGCTTCGACCGGGAGTAGTGAGGATCTGCCAACGAGAGCCCTCGAATATGATCCCAACGCTGTGGCGTGAAGCTAAGACTCGGCAGGCAGGAAGTAACCGAAGGGAGAACGTATGCTGAATCGACCTCTAAAGAAAAAGTTGGGTTAATAATACTGCCGATTTCAAAATTGACTGTATACTTGCAACGACGACCAACCCCGGGGCCGACCCCAAAAATGGACGCTCGGGTACTGGCCCGCGTCAGATGCAGGGACTGTACGACGTGCTCAGATACTATAGTCGCCTCAGATCCTTGATCAATGAGAGCATTAATGATGGCTTGCAGCCCGTTGACCGGATTTCGCACGGTGATACGAGCAGTGGCGAGAAGTACGCTCCTCGAAGAAACATTCGGTGACGTTGCCGAATGGCATCTGTAAGATGCGCTTGGGTTTTGACTCGAAATTGACCGCCGGCTCTGCTGAGATATGTTCTCCGTGGCAGTGGGTGCACTAAGATGCGGCGTTGAAGGCCGGACCGGCTGAGCCATTACTAGGAAGTGCAACAGGGTGTGATGGCGCTGCCCACATACTTGGCAGCTCTTGTTGCTGGTGCAGCGCGGCAGCGCATGTGACTTGCTCAAACAATTAATACATAATTTCGCTCTGCTCACTATATCCTTTCTCTGATAGCAGTCCAAGGCCAGAAAGGCTGTGCAACGACGCAGAATATGGTCGCCCCCACAGTGGTAACAGGCGCTATTCGCCCGTCCAAAGCGCTCCAGTGCATTATGCACGCGCACTCGTTTGCTAGGGTCGGTGGATCCTGGGCCAATATTGGAGTCGTACGACGAGCTTCGGTTCTCAATCGCATCCATTATGATCAGCCGATCATTCAAAAATGATTCCAATTCCTTGTAGGCCGGAACGGCGGCGCCGCTTCCTTGATGATGCTCCCAAGCGTTATGGGTCTCCTTGGGCAGCTTCGATGCCGCTTGAACGCGGCGGAATGCAGCCAGGCAAGCATTGACCGTGCTTAACATCGATCTTATTAATTCTGTACTATCTGTTTGCAACCTGGGCAAAGCGTAGATAGCGTTCATGTGGTGAGAAAAGACTAGACGAGGATTATTATACCTTTTAATCATCATTCCCCACGCCACGGCGTAGTTTGACTCCATGAGCTGCATTTGTCGTATGTCATTATCGCGCCCTAGTGGCAACGACTCTTTGAGAAAGTGTAACCTTTGAACATTACTCAAATTGTTGTTGTTGTGTATGAGGCTCATGAAGGCGTCATAATATCCTGGCCAGCTCACACACTCACCGGAGAACTTGGGAACTGCCATCTGTGGCATGTTCAGTCGCACTTCCGGGTCGGCGCCCCCACCTGTTGGGGGCGGCGGTCCCGGAATCTCGGATCCAGTTTGTCCAAGTCCTCCGCGATGGCGCAATAGGCGTCCATATAGCGCTCCTCGAATTCCGACAGGAAACTTTTCCCGGCATAGCTTGAGCCCGCAAACCCTTCTAGATTCACGATCACGGAATCCGTCTCCCGAAACGCGTTCCTAATTTCTTCCACTTGTTCCAGACGCTTCTTTAGATAAATTCTTGTTTTCCTTGATTGCGAATCCTTCTTAAAATTCTGCAAGACCGATTTGAGAGATTGGTAACAATTTGCCTGCAAATTTGCTAACTGCTCCAAAGTCGGAGCCTCCGGGTCAGATTTCATGCTGCCGAACGTAAAACAAACTTAGCGCAACTCACCAACCCAAAAATCATGTAATTTGAAAATTCGGTAAATTCTTGTCTCGCACGCAACTTGTCCACCTACTCCGTTTACACACAAGATTCCACCCTCCAGAAGCAGCGAAAACAAAGAAGAAGCGTCTCGAAAGTTCCGTGACCTGCAGCTGCGGCGCCTATGTATCGTCGTTTCCTTTCCCGTGTTTCGAGAGGCCGGGCCAGAAGAAAATCGTCTCGACAATTCCGAAAACCGCCGTTGTTGCGCCTATGTATCGCTTTCCTCTTTTCATGCAATTTGCCGAGCCGACTTGCAAACTTAACGCGGCCGCGATCTAACGGAATCTATTTACACACCAAATTGCCAACTTTAACGTTTTAACTTGCAGGTTCCCCTCATGGGCCACCATGAATAGTTGTGTCCCCTTGTATCATTAGCAAGAGGTCATTGTAAAAGGGGTTCCCCAGGCAAGATCAAACACTCAACGAATAAATTCAATATTTAATTTAACCTTCTATATACAGGCGTATGTGTGGTAATAGTACGGCGTTAGATCGGCGGCGTGCGTTCCTCGACATTCGCAAATGCAGACTGTTTTTATCCTCTCATCCCTTCTCCCTCGTATGCACTATCCAACACCGAGCGAGCGACCAGCTGATCGCCGCTCTCCCGCACAATGGGACAAGCGACCAAACCAAACAGTTCCCAAAACAACTTTTCTTTCTCTTTGGTTAGTGACAGAAAGGTCCCCCAAAATTCTTTCTCGCTGTGGGTGGCTGACTGCAAGGTCCCCCAAAAACCGTTCTCTCCTTTTGGCAAACTGAGTAAAACGTCATCAAAACAACAGTTGTTTCCCCTAAAAATCGTTCTCTCTCTGGTTGATTTGTAGGATCCCTTAAAACCGTTCTCTCTCGGTTTTGCTGACTAATTGGTCCCCTTTAAATAACCATGAAAACCGTTCTCTCCCTTAGTGGATGTCTAAAAACCTGCCCTTAAACCGATTTCTCTCTTGGTAGATGACTGAAAGGCCCCCCAAACAACCGTTTTCTCTCGTGGTGGCTGACTAAAAGAACGCCTTGAAAGGTCCTCCCAACAACCGATCTCTCTTGTGATGGCTGACTAAAAGGACGTCTTAAAACCAGTTTCTCTTTTGCGGCCGACTGGTAGCTGACTAAAAAGTCAAAAAAATAAAACCGTTCCCTCTCGGTTTTGCAGGCTAATTGGTCTCCTTAAAAACACCACGAAAACCGTTTTCTCTCTTGATGGATGTCTAAAAACCTGCCTTAAAACCTATTTCTCTCTTGGTAGATGACTGAAAGGCCCCCCAATTAATTGTTTTTATACCCTTGCAGGGTATTATAATTTCAGTCAGAAGTTTGCAACGCAGTGAAGGAGGCACCTCCGACTATATAAAGTATATATATTCTTGATCAGGATCAACAGCCGAGTCGATCTAGTCATGTCCGTCTGTCCGTCTGTCCGTTTCTACGCAAACTAGTCTCTCAGTTTTAAAGCTATCTGAATGAAACTTTGCAGTTAGTCTTCTATATACTCTCACTCGTATATATGTCGGAAAAAGGCCGTTTCGGACGACTATATCATATAGCTGCCATAGGAATAATCGGAAAATTTTTACAAAAAAATTATAACATTTTTAGTTTTCAACAGAATTTAATCAAATTTGAGATATAGCCTTTTCATATTATTCTACAATTTTGAGTAAAATTTTATGAAAATTGGACGACTATATCATATACTTAGCTCCCATAGGAACGATCGAGAAATTAATTCAATTAAAAAGTATAACATTTTCAGTTTTCAATAGATTTTCATCAAATTTTCAGATATAGCCGTTTCATATTATTCTACAATTTTGTGAAAAATTATATGAAAATCGGACTAATATATCATATAGCTCCCATAGGAATGATGGAGAAATTTGAGAGGAATGAGAATGGCGGTGGCTGTGGTCGGAAGACTGACAATCGCGGTGGCGATTACATTTTTAGTTTTCAACAGAATTCAATCAAATTTAAGATATAGCCATTTCATATTATTCTACAATTTTGCGTTACATTTTATGAAAATTGAACGACTATATCATATAGCTTCCATAGGAACGATCGATAAATTAATTCAATTAAAAAGTATAAAATTTTCAGTTTTCAACAGATTTTTATCAAGTTTGATACATAGCCATTTTATAAGAAATAAAAGAAATTAATAAAATGAAAGATTATAACTTCTCCAGATTTTAATCAAATATGAGATATAGCCATTTCATTTTAATCTACAATTTTGTGTAAAGTTATAAAAAAAAACCGGACTACAATAGCACATAGCTGCCATAGGAACGATCAAAAAATGAATACAATCAAAAATTATAACGTTTTTAGTTTTCAGCAGATTTTCATTAAATTTGAGATATAGCCATTTTATATCAGTCTTAAATTTTGTGTCAAATTTTATGAAAATCGGACGACTATATGACATAGGTGCCATGCAAACGATCGTTAGATGTGGAGCAAAAATGCAAATCTGTGAATGTAAAACTAAAAATATAATAAGTATAGGTGAATGAAAAAAAAAGCAGGCATTACTTCATTGTTTTTTTACATTAATATATATTTTTTATATTGTATGGATTCCAAGTTATCAAAGTTTTATCTGAAAGGGTATATAAACTATGGCGTGCCGAAGTTAGCTTCCTTTCTTGTTTCGCTTTAAAGACTGACGAAAAGGTCCCCAAAACAACCGTTCTCTCCCCTTGGAATCTGAGGGAAAGGTCCCCAAAACAACCGTTTTTTCTCTTTGGTTAGTGACTGAAAGTTCCCCCAAAATACGTTCTCTCTGTTGGTGGCTGACTGGAAAGTCCCCCAAAAGCATTTCTCTCTCCTTGGCGACTGAGAGAAAGGTCCCAAAACAACCGTTCTTTCATTTTAGCGGCTGATTTGTAGGTCCCCATAAAACAGTTCTCTCTCTTTGGCGGCTGCCTGAAAGGTTCCCAAAACAACAATTCTCTCTCATGGTGCCTGACTAAAAGGACGTCTTATAACCGGTTTCTCTCTTGGTGGATGGCTAAAAGGCCCCAATTAATCGTTATTTTCGCTTTGACAACTGTCGGAAAGGTCCCCAAAATAACCGTTCTCTGCCTTTTGCAACTGATTGAAAGGTCCCCAAAACAACTTGTCTTTCTCTTTGGTTAGTGACAGAAAAGTCCCCCAATATTCCTGGCTTCCTGCAAGGTCCCAAAAGCATTTATCTCTCTTTGGCGACTTAGAAAAAGGTCCCCAAACAACCGTTGTATCTCTTTGGTTATTTTCTAAAAGGTCGCCCAAAATGCGTTCTCGCTGTGGGTGACTGACTGCAGGATCCCTTTAAAACCGTTCTCTCGCTGGTTGATTTATAGGACTCCTTAAAACCGTTCTCTTTTTTTGGCGGTTGACTGCAAGATCCCCGCATCTCGTAGTGGCTGAAAAAAAGGACGCCTTAAAACCGGTTTCTCTTTGATAGCGGACTGGTAGCTGACTAAAAGGTCCCCTTTAAGCCGTTCTCTCGTGGTGGCTAGCTGAAAGGTCCACAAAAAGCCATTCTCGCTCTGTGGCGGCTGATTGAAAGGTCCCCCAAACCATTATCTCACTTGGTGGCTGATCTGTAGGCACCCTTAAACCCCCAAAACAACCGTTTTATCGCACAGTGGCTGAATGATAGGTCCGCCAAATAACCGTTCTTTCGTGGTGGCTGATTTATTGGTCCCCTAAAAACAGTTCTCTCTCTGTGGTGACTGACTGAAGGGTCCCCCATAGAACAGTTCTCTCCCTTTGGCAACTAAGTGAAAGGCCCCAAATCAACCATTCTATCTCATTGGTTAATTACTGAAAGGTTCCCCAACAACCGTTCTCTCTCGTGGTGACTGATTTATAGGTCCACTAAAAACCGATCTGTCTCGTGGTGGCTAACTAAAAGGTCCCCGAAACAACCATTTGTTCCCGTGGTTGCTGATTTATAGGTTCTCAAAAAACCGTTCTCTCTCTTTGGCGGCTGACTGAAAGGTCCCCACAATAATCGCTGGCTATTTGGTCCCCTTAAAATCACCATGAAAACCGTTCTCTCTTTTGGTGGCTGTCTAAAAGAACACCTTAAAACAGTTTTCTCGCTTGGTGGATGAGTAAAAGGCCTCCCAATTAAACGTTTTTTCGCTATGACGACTGACTGAAAGGCCACCAAACATCTGTTTTCTCCCTTTGGCAACTGATTGAAAGGTCCCCAAACAACCGTTGTTTCTCTTTGGTGGCTGACTGAATAATTCCCCAAAAACCAATCTCTTTCTTGATGGCTTAAAGGAATACCCCTCAATTAACCGTTTTTTTTTGCTTTGCTGACTGACTGAAAGGTCCCCAACACAACCTTACCCTCCCTAAGGCAACTAAGTGAGAGGTACCCAAAACAACCGTTCTTTCTCTTTGGTGGCTGACTGCAAGCTCCCCCAAACAACAGCTTTCTCTCGTGGTGGCTGATTTATAGGTCCCCTTACGACCGTATTTTCCCTTTAGCTGCTGACCGAAAGGTCCCCCAAACAACCGTTCTCTCCCGCAGTGGCTGATTGAAAGGTCCCCCAATTAACCATTCTCTCTCCTTGGCGGCTAACTGAAAGGTCGTCCAAACAACCCTTCTCTCTAGTTTGCAACTAAGTGAACGGTTCCCAAAACAACCGTTCGTACTCTTTGCTTAGTGACTGAAAGGTCGCCCAAACAACCGACCGCTCTTGGAAGCTGATTCAAAGACCCCCATTAACCGTTTTTTCGCTTTGGCGTTCCCCTAACCAACCGTTCTCCCTTGTTTTGGCTGGCTTATTAGTCCCTTAAAATCAACACGAAAACCGTTCGCTCTTTTGGTAGCTGTCTTAAAGGACACCTAAAAACCATTTTCTTTTTTAGTGAATGACTGAAAGGCAGGTTTTTCGTATTGACCACTGACTGAAAGGTCCCCAAAACAACCATTCTCTCGCTTTGGCATCTGACTGAAAGGTCACCAAAACAACCATTTTCCCCCTTTGGCATCTGAGTGAAAGGTCCCCAAAACAACCGTTCTATCTCTTTGGTTATTTACTGAAAGGTCGCCCAAAATGCGTTCTCGCTGTGGGTGTCTGACTGCAGGATCCCTATAAAACCGTTCTCTTGCTGGTTGATTTATAGGACTGCTTAAAACCGTTCTCTTTTTTTGGCGGTTGACTGAAAGATCCCCGCATCTCGTAATGCATGAAGAAAAGGACGCCTTAAAACCGGTTTCTCTTTGATAGCGGACTGGTAGCTGACTAAAAGGTCCCCTTTAAACCGTTCTCTCGTGGTGGCTAGCTGAAAGGTCCACAAAAAGCCATTCTCGCTCTGTGGCGGCTGATTGAAAGGTCCCCCAAGCCGTTATCTCTCATGGTGGCTGATCTGTAGGCCCCCTTAAAACCCCAAAAAAAACCGTTTTATCGCACAGTGGCTGAATGATAGGTCCGCCAAATAACCGCTTTCTCTCGTGGTGGCTGATTTATAGGTCCCTTAAAACCGTTTTTTCCTTTAGCGGCTGACCGAAAGGTTCCCAAAACAACCGTTCTCTCTCGCAGTGGCTGATTGAAAGGTCCCCCAATTAACCATTCTCTCTCCTTGGCGGCTAACTGAAAGGTCCTCCTAACAACCATTCTCTCACGCTTGCAACTGAGTGAACGGTTCCGAAAACAACCGTTCGTACTCTTTTCTTAATGACTGAAAGGTCCCCAAACAACCTTTCGCTCTTGGAAGCTGAGTCAAAGGCCCCATTAAACGTTTTTTCGCTTTGGCGTTCCCTTAAGCAACCGTTCTCCCTCGTTTTGGCTGGCTTATTGGTCCCCTTAAAATCACCACGAAAACCGTTCGCTCTTTTGGTAGCTGTCTTAAAGGACACCTTAAAACCATTTTCTTTCTTAGTGGATGACTGAAAGGCATGTTTTTTTCGTTTTGACCACTGACTGAAAGGTCCCCAAAACAACCGTTCTCTCCTTTTGGCATCTGACTGAAAAATCCCCAAAGCAACCGTTCTCCCCCTTTAGCACCTAAGTGAAAGGTCCCCAAAACAACCGTTCTCCTCCTTTGGTATCTGACTGAAAGGTCCCCAAAACAACCGTTATGTCTCTTTGGTGGCTGACTGAAAAATTCCCCAAAAACCAATCTCTCTCTTGGTGGCTAAATCAAAGACCCCCCAATTAAACGTTTTTTTTTTGCTTTAATGACTGACTCAAAGGTCCCCAAAACAACCTTACCCTCCCTTTGGCAACTGACCTTTCACTCATCGAAAACAACCGTTCTCCCCCTTTGGCATCTAACTGAAAGGTCCCCAAAACAAACGTTCGTTCTCTTTGGTGGCTGACTGCAAAATTCCCCGAAAACCAATCTCTCCCTTGGTGGCTAAATGAAAGACCCCACAATTAACTTTTTTATTGCTTTGGTGGCAGAATGAAAGCTCCCCCAAACAACAGCTTCTCTCGTGGTGCCTCATTTATAGGTCCCCTTAAAACCGTTCGTTTACTTTAGCGGCTGACTGAACAATCCCCAAAACAACAGTTTTCTCTCGCAGTGGCTGAATTAAAGGTCCCCCAATTAACCGTTCTCCCTCCTTGGCGTGCTAATCGTTTTATCGCTTTGACGACTGACTGAAAGGTCCCCAAAGCAACCGTTCACTTCCTTTGGCAACTGAGTGAAAGGTCCCCAAAACAACCGTTCTAACTCTTGGCTTAGTGACTGAAAGCTCCCCCAAATAACCGCTTTCTTTCCTGGTGCCTGATTTATAGGTCCCTTTGAAAACGTTCTTTCTCTTTAGCGGCTGACTGAAAGGTCCCTAAAACAACAGTTCTCTCTCGCCGTGGCAGATTGGAAGGTCCCCCAATTAACTATTCTCTCTCCTTGGAGGCTGACTGAAAGGTCCTCCAAACAACCTTTCTCCCTCGGTTTGGCTGGCTTATAGGTCCCCCTAAAATCACCACGAAAACCGTTCGCTCTTTTTGTAGCTGTCTTAAAGGACAACTTAAAACCATTTTCTCTCTTAGTGGATGACTAAAAGGCACGTTTTTTCGCTTTGACGACTGACTGAATGGCCCTCAAAAATTAGTTCTCTCCTTTTGGCAATTGAGTGAAAGGTCCCCAAACAACCGTTTTTTCTCTTTGGTGGCTGACTGAAAAATTCCTCAAAAACCAATCTCTCTCTTGGTGGCTAAAAGAAATACCCCCCCAATTAACTGTTTTTTTGTTTTGACAACTGACTGAAATGTCCCCATAACAACCGTTCTCTCCCTTTGGCAACCGATTGAAAGGTCCACAAAACAACCGTTCTTACACTTTGGTTAGTGACTGGAAATTCCCCCAAACTACCGTCTCTCTCTTGGAAGATGACTCAAGTGACCCCAGTTAACCGGTTTTGCCCTTTGGCGTTCCCTAAAAAACCGTTCTCCCTCGGATTGGCTGGCTTATTGGTCCCCTTAAAATCACCACGAAAACCGTTCGCTCTTTTGGTAGCTGTCTTAAAGGGCACCTTAAAACCATTTTCTTTCTTAGTGGATGACTGAAAGGCACGTTTTTTTCGTTTTGACCACTGACTGAAAGGTCCCCAAAACAACCTTACCCTCCCTTTGGCAACTGACCTTTTACTCATCGAAAACAACCGTTCTCCCCCTTTAGAATGTAAGTGAAAGGTCCCCAAAACAACCGTTATTTCTCTTTGATGGCTGACTGAAAAATTCCCCAAAAACCAATCTCTCTCTTGGTGGCTAAATCAAAGACCCCCCAATTAAACGTTTTTTTTGCTTTAATGACTGACTCAAAGGTCCCCAAAACAACCTTACCCTCCCTTTGGCAACTGACCTTTTACTCATCGAAAACAACCGTTCTCCCCCTTTGGCATCTAACTGAAAGGTCCCCAAAACAAACGTTCGTTCTCTTTGGTGGACTACTGAAAAATTCCCCAAAAACCAATCTCTCCCTTGGTGGCTAAATGAAAGACCCCACAATTAACTTTTTTATTGCTTTGGTGGCAGAATGAAAGCTCCCCCAAACAACAGCTTTCTCTCGTGGTGCCTCATTTATAGGTCCCCTTAAAACCGTTCGTTTACTTTAGCGGCTGACTGAACAATCCCCAAAACAACAGTTTTCTCTCGCAGTGGCTGAATTAAAGGTCCCCCAATTAACCGTTCTCCCTCCTTGGCGTGCTAATCGTTTTATCGCTTTGACGACTGACTGAAAGGTCCCCAAAGCAACCGTTCACTTCCTTTGGCAACTGAGTGAAAGGTCCCCAAAACAACCGTTCTAACTCTTGGCTTAGTGACTGAAAGCTCCCCCAAATAACCGCTTTCTTTCCTGGTGCCTGATTTATAGGTCCCTTTGAAAACGTTCTTTCTCTTTAGCGGCTGACTGAAAGGTCCCTAAAACAACAGTTCTCTCTCGCCGTGGCAGATTGGAAGGTCCCCCAATTAACTATTCTCTCTCCTTGGAGGCTGACTGAAAGGTCCTCCAAACAACCTTTCTCCCTCGGTTTGGCTGGCTTATAGGTCCCCCTAAAATCACCACGAAAACCGTTCGCTCTTTTTGTAGCTGTCTTAAAGGACACCCTAAAACCGTTTTCTCTCTAAGTGGATGACTGAAAGGCACGTTTTTTTCGTTTTGACCAAAACAACCGTTCTCTCCCTTTGGCATCTGACTGACAGGTCCCCAAAACAACCGTTTTCCCCCTTTGGCATCTGATTGAAAGGTCCCCAAAACAACCGTTCTCCTCCTTTGGCATCTGACTGAAAGGTCCCCAAAACAACCGTTCTTTTTCTTTGGTGGCTGACTGAAAAATTCCCCAAAAACCAATCTCCCTCCTGGTGGCTAAATCAAAGACCCCCCAATTAACCGTTTTTTTGCTTTGATGACTGACTCAAAGGTCCCCAAAACAACCTTACCCTCCCTTTGGCAACTGACCTTTCACTCATCGAAAACAACCGTTCTCCCCCTTTGGCATCTAACTGAAAGGTCCCCAAAACAAACGTTCGTTCTCTTTGGTGGACTACTGAAAAATTCCCCAAAAACCAATCTCTCCCTTGGTGGCTAAATGAAAGACCCCACAACTAACTTTTTTATTGCTTTGGTGGCAGAATGAAAGCTCCCCCAAACAACAGCTTTCTCTCGTGGTGCCTCATTTATAGGTCCCCTTAAAACCGTTATTTGTCTTTAGCGGCTGACTGAAAGGTCCCCAAAACAACAGTTTTCTCTCGCAGTGACTGAATGAAATGACCCCCAATTAACCGTTCTCCCTCCTTGGCGTGCTAATCGTTTTATCGCTTTGACGACTGACTGAAAGGTCCCCAAAGCAACCGTTCACTTCCTTTGGCAGCTGAGTGAAAGGTCCCCAAAACAACCGTTCTAACTCTTGGCTTAGTGACTGAAAGCTCCCCCAAATAACCGCTTTCTTTCCTGGTACCTGATTTATAGGTCCCTTTGAAAACGTTCTTTCTCTTTAGCGGCTGACTGAAAGGTCCCTAAAACAACAGTTCTCTCTCGCCGTGGCAGATTGGAAGGTCCCCCAATTAACTATTCTCTCTCCTTGGAGGCTGACTGAAAAGTCCTCCAAACAACCTTTCTCCCTCGGTTTGGCTGGCTTATAGGTCCCCCTAAAATCACCACGAAAACCGTTCGCTCTTTTTGTAGCTGTCTTAAAGGACAACTTAAAACCATTTTCTCTCTTAGTGGATGACTAAAAGGCACGTTTTTTCGCTTTGACGACTGACTGAATGGCCCTCAAAAATTAGTTCTCTCCTTTTGGCAATTGAGTGAAAGGTCCCCAAACAACCGTTTTTTCTCTTTGGTGGCTGACTGAAAAATTCCTCAAAAACCAATCTCTCTCTTGGTGGCTAAAAGAAATACCCCCCCAATTAACTGTTTTTTTGTTTTGACAACTGACTGAAATGTCCCCATAACAACCGTTCTCTCCCTTTGGCAACCGATTGAAAGGTCCACAAAACAACCGTTCTTACACTTTGGTTAGTGACTGGAAATTCCCCCAAACTACCGTCTCTCTCTTGGAAGATGACTCAAGTGACCCCAGTTAACCGGTTTTGCCCTTTGGCGTTCCCTAAAAAACCGTTCTCCCTCGGATTGGCTGGCTTATTGGTCCCCTTAAAATCACCACGAAAACCGTTCGCTCTTTTGGTAGCTGTCTTAAAGGGCACCTTAAAACCATTTTCTTTCTTAGTGGATGACTGAAAGGCACGTTTTTTTCGTTTTGACCACTGACTGAAAGGTCCCCAAAACAACCGTTCTCTCCCTTTGGCATCTGACTGAAAAATCCCCAAAACAACCGTTTTCCCCCTTTGGCATCTGAGTGAAAGGTCCCCAAAACAACCGTTCTCCTCCTTTGGCATCTGACTGAAAGGTCACCAAAACAACCGTTCTTTTTCTTTGGTGGCTGACTGAAAAATTCCCCAAAAACCAATCTCTCTCTTGGTGGCTAAATCAAAGACCCCCCAATTAAACTTTTTTTTTTTGCTTTAATGACTGACTCAAAGGTCCCCAAAACAACCTTACCCTCCCTTTGGCAACTGACCTTTTACTCATCGAAAACAACCGTTCTCCCCCTTTAGAATGTAAGTGAAAGGTCCCCAAAACAACCGTTATTTCTCTTTGGTGGCTGACTGAAAAATTCCCCAAAAACCAATCTCTCTCTTGGTGGCTAAATCAAAGACCCCCCAATTAAACGTTTTTTTTGCTTTAATGACTGACTCAAAGGTCCCCAAAACAACCTTACCCTCCCTTTGGCAACTGACCTTTTACTCATCGAAAACAACCGTTCTCCCCCTTTGGCATCTAACTGAAAGGTCCCCAAAACAAACGTTCGTTCTCTTTGGTGGACTACTGAAAAATTCCCCAAAAACCAATCTCTCCCTTGGTGGCTAAATGAAAGACCCCACAATTAACTTTTTTATTGCTTTGGTGGCAGAATGAAAGCTCCCCCAAACAACAGCTTTCTCTCGTGGTGCCTCATTTATAGGTCCCCTTAAAACCGTTCGTTTACTTTAGCGGCTGACTGAACAATCCCCAAAACAACAGTTTTCTCTCGCAGTGGCTGAATTAAAAGTCCCCCAATTAACCGTTCTCCCTCCTTGGCGTGCTAATCGTTTTATCGCTTTGACGACTGACTGAAAGGTCCCCAAAGCAACCGTTCACTTCCTTTGGCAACTGAGTGAAAGGTCCCCAAAACAACCGTTCTAACTCTTGGCTTAGTGACTGAAAGCTCCCCCAAATAACCGCTTTCTTTCCTGGTGCCTGATTTATAGGTCCCTTTGAAAACGTTCTTTCTCTTTAGCGGCTGACTGAAAGGTCCCTAAAACAACAGTTCTCTCTCGCCGTGGCAGATTGGAAGGTCCCCCAATTAACTATTCTCTCTCCTTGGAGGCTGACTGAAAGGTCCTCCAAACAACCTTTCTCCCTCGGTTTGGCTGGCTTATAGGTCCCCCTAAAATCACCACGAAAACCGTTCGCTCTTTTTGTAGCTGTCTTAAAGGACACCCTAAAACCGTTTTTTTTCTAAGTGGATGACTGAAAGGCACGTTTTTTTCGTTTTGACCAAAACAACCGTTCTCTCCCTTTGGCATCTGACTGACAGGTCCCCAAAACAACCGTTTTCCCCCTTTGGCATCTGATTGAAAGGTCCCCAAAACAACCGTTCTCCTCCTTTGGCATCTGACTGAAAGGTCCCCAAAACAACCGTTCTTTTTCTTTGGTGGCTGACTGAAAAATTCCCCAAAAACCAATCTCCCTCCTGGTGGCTAAATCAAAGACCCCCCAATTAACCGTTTTTTTGCTTTGATGACTGACTCAAAGGTCCCCAAAACAACCTTACCCTCCCTTTGGCAACTGACCTTTCACTCATCGAAAACAACCTTTCTCCCCCTTGGCATCTAACTGAAGGTCCCCAGTCCCTTTGAAAACGTTCTTTCTCTTTAGCGGCTGACTGAAAGGTCCCTAAAACAACAGTTCTCTCTCGCCGTGGCAGATTGGAAGGTCCCCCAATTAACTATTCTCTCTCCTTGGAGGCTGACTGAAAAGTCCTCCAAACAACCTTTCTCCCTCGGTTTGGCTGGCTTATAGGTCCCCCTAAAATCACCACGAAAACCGTTCGCTCTTTTTGTAGCTGTCTTAAAGGACAACTTAAAACCATTTTCTCTCTTAGTGGATGACTAAAAGGCACGTTTTTTCGCTTTGACGACTGACTGAATGGCCCTCAAAAATTAGTTCTCTCCTTTTGGCAATTGAGTGAAAGGTCCCCAAACAACCGTTTTTTCTCTTTGGTGGCTGACTGAAAAATTCCTCAAAAACCAATCTCTCTCTTGGTGGCTAAAAGAAATACCCCCCCAATTAACTGTTTTTTTGTTTTGACAACTGACTGAAATGTCCCCATAACAACCGTTCTCTCCCTTTGGCAACCGATTGAAAGGTCCACAAAACAACCGTTCTTACACTTTGGTTAGTGACTGGAAATTCCCCCAAACTACCGTCTCTCTCTTGGAAGATGACTCAAGTGACCCCAGTTAACCGGTTTTGCCCTTTGGCGTTCCCTAAAAAACCGTTCTCCCTCGGATTGGCTGGCTTATTGGTCCCCTTAAAATCACCACGAAAACCGTTCGCTCTTTTGGTAGCTGTCTTAAAGGGCACCTTAAAACCATTTTCTTTCTTAGTGGATGACTGAAAGGCACGTTTTTTTCGTTTTGACCACTGACTGAAAGGTCCCCAAAACAACCGTTCTCTCCCTTTGGCATCTGACTGAAAAATCCCCAAAACAACCGTTTTCCCCCTTTGGCATCTGAGTGAAAGGTCCCCAAAACAACCGTTCTCCTCCTTTGGCATCTGACTGAAAGGTCACCAAAACAACCGTTCTTTTTCTTTGGTGGCTGACTGAAAAATTCCCCAAAAACCAATCTCTCTCTTGGTGGCTAAATCAAAGACCCCCCAATTAAACTTTTTTTTTTTGCTTTAATGACTGACTCAAAGGTCCCCAAAACAACCTTACCCTCCCTTTGGCAACTGACCTTTTACTCATCGAAAACAACCGTTCTCCCCCTTTAGAATGTAAGTGAAAGGTCCCCAAAACAACCGTTATTTCTCTTTGGTGGCTGACTGAAAAATTCCCCAAAAACCAATCTCTCTCTTGGTGGCTAAATCAAAGACCCCCCAATTAAACGTTTTTTTTGCTTTAATGACTGACTCAAAGGTCCCCAAAACAACCTTACCCTCCCTTTGGCAACTGACCTTTTACTCATCGAAAACAACCGTTCTCCCCCTTTGGCATCTAACTGAAAGGTCCCCAAAACAAACGTTCGTTCTCTTTGGTGGACTACTGAAAAATTCCCCAAAAACCAATCTCTCCCTTGGTGGCTAAATGAAAGACCCCACAATTAACTTTTTTATTGCTTTGGTGGCAGAATGAAAGCTCCCCCAAACAACAGCTTTCTCTCGTGGTGCCTCATTTATAGGTCCCCTTAAAACCGTTCGTTTACTTTAGCGGCTGACTGAACAATCCCCAAAACAACAGTTTTCTCTCGCAGTGGCTGAATTAAAGGTCCCCCAATTAACCGTTCTCCCTCCTTGGCGTGCTAATCGTTTTATCGCTTTGACGACTGACTGAAAGGTCCCCAAAGCAACCGTTCACTTCCTTTGGCAACTGAGTGAAAGGTCCCCAAAACAACCGTTCTAACTCTTGGCTTAGTGACTGAAAGCTCCCCCAAATAACCGCTTTCTTTCCTGGTGCCTGATTTATAGGTCCCTTTGAAAACGTTCTTTCTCTTTAGCGGCTGACTGAAAGGTCCCTAAAACAACAGTTCTCTCTCGCCGTGGCAGATTGGAAGGTCCCCCAATTAACTATTCTCTCTCCTTGGAGGCTGACTGAAAGGTCCTCCAAACAACCTTTCTCCCTCGGTTTGGCTGGCTTATAGGTCCCCCTAAAATCACCACGAAAACCGTTCGCTCTTTTTGTAGCTGTCTTAAAGGACACCCTAAAACCGTTTTCTCTCTAAGTGGATGACTGAAAGGCACGTTTTTTTCGTTTTGACCAAAACAACCGTTCTCTCCCTTTGGCATCTGACTGACAGGTCCCCAAAACAACCGTTTTCCCCCTTTGGCATCTGATTGAAAGGTCCCCAAAACAACCGTTCTCCTCCTTTGGCATCTGACTGAAAGGTCCCCAAAACAACCGTTCTTTTTCTTTGGTGGCTGACTGAAAAATTCCCCAAAAACCAATCTCCCTCCTGGTGGCTAAATCAAAGACCCCCCAATTAACCGTTTTTTTGCTTTGATGACTGACTCAAAGGTCCCCAAAACAACCTTACCCTCCCTTTGGCAACTGACCTTTCACTCATCGAAAACAACCGTTCTCCCCCTTTGGCATCTAACTGAAAGGTCCCCAAAACAAACGTTCGTTCTCTTTGGTGGACTACTGAAAAATTCCCCAAAAACCAATCTCTCCCTTGGTGGCTAAATGAAAGACCCCACAACTAACTTTTTTATTGCTTTGGTGGCAGAATGAAAGCTCCCCCAAACAACAGCTTTCTCTCGTGGTGCCTCATTTATAGGTCCCCTTAAAACCGTTATTTGTCTTTAGCGGCTGACTGAAAGGTCCCCAAAACAACAGTTTTCTCTCGCAGTGACTGAATGAAATGACCCCCAATTAACCGTTCTCCCTCCTTGGCGTGCTAATCGTTTTATCGCTTTGACGACTGACTGAAAGGTCCCCAAAGCAACCGTTCACTTCCTTTGGCAGCTGAGTGAAAGGTCCCCAAAACAACCGTTCTAACTCTTGGCTTAGTGACTGAAAGCTCCCCCAAATAACCGCTTTCTTTCCTGGTACCTGATTTATAGGTCCCTTTGAAAACGTTCTTTCTCTTTAGCGGCTGACTGAAAGGTCCCTAAAACAACAGTTCTCTCTCGCCGTGGCAGATTGGAAGGTCCCCCAATTAACTATTCTCTCTCCTTGGAGGCTGACTGAAAAGTCCTCCAAACAACCTTTCTCCCTCGGTTTGGCTGGCTTATAGGTCCCCCTAAAATCACCACGAAAACCGTTCGCTCTTTTTGTAGCTGTCTTAAAGGACAACTTAAAACCATTTTCTCTCTTAGTGGATGACTAAAAGGCACGTTTTTTCGCTTTGACGACTGACTGAATGGCCCTCAAAAATTAGTTCTCTCCTTTTGGCAATTGAGTGAAAGGTCCCCAAACAACCGTTTTTTCTCTTTGGTGGCTGACTGAAAAATTCCTCAAAAACCAATCTCTCTCTTGGTGGCTAAAAGAAATACCCCCCCAATTAACTGTTTTTTTGTTTTGACAACTGACTGAAATGTCCCCATAACAACCGTTCTCTCCCTTTGGCAACCGATTGAAAGGTCCACAAAACAACCGTTCTTACACTTTGGTTAGTGACTGGAAATTCCCCCAAACTACCGTCTCTCTCTTGGAAGATGACTCAAGTGACCCCAGTTAACCGGTTTTGCCCTTTGGCGTTCCCTAAAAAACCGTTCTCCCTCGGATTGGCTGGCTTATTGGTCCCCTTAAAATCACCACGAAAACCGTTCGCTCTTTTGGTAGCTGTCTTAAAGGGCACCTTAAAACCATTTTCTTTCTTAGTGGATGACTGAAAGGCACGTTTTTTTCGTTTTGACCACTGACTGAAAGGTCCCCAAAACAACCGTTCTCTCCCTTTGGCATCTGACTGAAAAATCCCCAAAACAACCGTTTTCCCCCTTTGGCATCTGAGTGAAAGGTCCCCAAAACAACCGTTCTCCTCCTTTGGCATCTGACTGAAAGGTCACCAAAACAACCGTTCTTTTTCTTTGGTGGCTGACTGAAAAATTCCCCAAAAACCAATCTCTCTCTTGGTGGCTAAATCAAAGACCCCCCAATTAAACTTTTTTTTTTTGCTTTAATGACTGACTCAAAGGTCCCCAAAACAACCTTACCCTCCCTTTGGCAACTGACCTTTTACTCATCGAAAACAACCGTTCTCCCCCTTTAGAATGTAAGTGAAAGGTCCCCAAAACAACCGTTATTTCTCTTTGGTGGCTGACTGAAAAATTCCCCAAAAACCAATCTCTCTTTTGGTGGCTAAATCAAAGACCCCCCAATTAAACGTTTTTTTTGCTTTAATGACTGACTCAAAGGTCCCCAAAACAACCTTACCCTCCCTTTGGCAACTGACCTTTTACTCATCGAAAACAACCGTTCTCCCCCTTTAGAATGTAAGTGAAAGGTCCCCAAAACAACCGTTATTTCTCTTTGGTGGCTGACTGCAAAATTCCCCAAAAACCAATCTCTCCCTTGGTGGCTAAATGAAAGACCCCACAATTAACTTTTTTATTGCTTTGGTGGCAGAATGAAAGCTCCCCCAAACAACAGCTTTCTCTCGTGGTGCCTCATTTATAGGTCCCCTTAAAACCGTTCGTTTACTTTAGCGGCTGACTGAACAATCCCCAAAACAACAGTTTTCTCTCGCAGTGGCTGAATTAAAAGTCCCCCAATTAACCGTTCTCCCTCCTTGGCGTGCTAATCGTTTTATCGCTTTGACGACTGACTGAAAGGTCCCCAAAGCAACCGTTCACTTCCTTTGGCAACTGAGTGAAAGGTCCCCAAAACAACCGTTCTAACTCTTGGCTTAGTGACTGAAAGCTCCCCCAAATAACCGCTTTCTTTCCTGGTGCCTGATTTATAGGTCCCTTTGAAAACGTTCTTTCTCTTTAGCGGCTGACTGAAAGGTCCCTAAAACAACAGTTCTCTCTCGCCGTGGCAGATTGGAAGGTCCCCCAATTAACTATTCTCTCTCCTTGGAGGCTGACTGAAAGGTCCTCCAAACAACCTTTCTCCCTCGGTTTGGCTGGCTTATAGGTCCCCCTAAAATCACCACGAAAACCGTTCGCTCTTTTTGTAGCTGTCTTAAAGGACACCCTAAAACCGTTTTCTTTCTAAGTGGATGACTGAAAGGCACGTTTTTTTCGTTTTGACCAAAAATACCGTTCTCTCCCTTTGGCATCTGACTGAAAGGTCCCCAAAACAACCGTTTTCCCCCTTTGGCATCTGATTGAAAGGTCCCCAAAACAACCGTTCTCCTCCTTTGGCATCTGACTGAAAGGTCCCCAAAACAACCGTTCTTTTTCTTTGGTGGCTGACTGAAAAATTCCCCAAAAACCAATCTCCCTCCTGGTGGCTAAATCAAAGACCCCCCAATTAACCGTTTTTTTGCTTTGATGACTGACTCAAAGGTCCCCAAAACAACCTTACCCTCCCTTTGGCAACTGACCTTTCACTCATCGAAAACAACCGTTCTCCCCCTTTGGCATCTAACTGAAAGGTCCCCAAAACAAACGTTCGTTCTCTTTGGTGGACTACTGAAAAATTCCCCAAAAACCAATCTCTCCCTTGGTGGCTAAATGAAAGACCCCACAATTAACTTTTTTATTGCTTTGGTGGCAGAATGAAAGCTCCCCCAAACAACAGCTTTCTCTCGTGGTGCCTCATTTATAGGTCCCCTTAAAACCGTTCGTTTACTTTAGCGGCTGACTGAACAATCCCCAAAACAACAGTTTTCTCTCGCAGTGGCTGAATTAAAGGTCCCCCAATTAACCGTTCTCCCTCCTTGGCGTGCTAATCGTTTTATCGCTTTGACGACTGACTGAAAGGTCCCCAAAGCAACCGTTCACTTCCTTTGGCAACTGAGTGAAAGGTCCCCAAAACAACCGTTCTAACTCTTGGCTTAGTGACTGAAAGCTCCCCCAAATAACCGCTTTCTTTCCTGGTGCCTGATTTATAGGTCCCTTTGAAAACGTTCTTTCTCTTTAGCGGCTGACTGAAAGGTCCCTAAAACAACAGTTCTCTCTCGCCGTGGCAGATTGGAAGGTCCCCCAATTAACTATTCTCTCTCCTTGGAGGCTGACTGAAAGGTCCTCCAAACAACCTTTCTCCCTCGGTTTGGCTGGCTTATAGGTCCCCCTAAAATCACCACGAAAACCGTTCGCTCTTTTTGTAGCTGTCTTAAAGGACACCCTAAAACCGTTTTTTTTCTAAGTGGATGACTGAAAGGCACGTTTTTTTCGTTTTGACCAAAACAACCGTTCTCTCCCTTTCGCATCTGACTGAAAGGTCCCCAAAACAACAGTTTTCTCTCGCAGTGACTGAATGAAATGACCCCCAATTAAGCGTTCTCCCTCCTTTGCGTGTTAATCGTCTTATCGCTTTGACCACTGACTGAAAGGTCCCCAAAACAACCATTCTCTCCCTTTGGAAACTGAGTGACTGCTTAGTGACTGAAAGGTCCCCAAACAACCGTTCTCTTTATTGGAAGCTGACTCAAAGGCCCCCAATTAACCGTTTTTTTTGCTTTGGTGTTCCCATAAAAAACCGTTCTCCCTCGTTTTGGCTGGCTTATAGGTCCCCCTAAAATCACCACGAAAATCGTTTGCTCTTTTGGTAGCTGTCTTAAAGGACACCTTAAAACCGCTTTCTTTCTTAGTGGATGTCTGAAAGGCACGTGTTATCGCTTTGACGACTGGCTGAACAACAGTTCTTTCCCTTTGTCTGACTGAAAGGTCCCCAAAACAACCGTCCTCCCCCGTTGGTATCTGAATGAAAGTTCCCCCAAAACAACCGTTCTTTCTCTTTGGTGGCTAACTGAAAAATTCCCCAAAAATAGCTCTTGGTGGCTTATTGAAAGACCCCCCAATTAACCGTGTTTTTGCTTTGATGACTGACTGAAAGGTCCCATAAACAACCGTTCTCCCCCTTTGGGACCTGAGTGAAAGGTCCCCAAAACAACCGTTCTTACTCTTTGCTTAGTGACTTATAGGTCCCCCAAATAACCGTTCTCTCTCTCGGAAGCTGACTCAAAGGCCCCAAATTAACCGTTTTTTTGCTTTGGCGTTCCCATAAAAACCGTTCTCCCTCGTTTAGGCTGGCTTATTGGTCCCCTTAAAATTACCTCGAAAACCGTTCGCACTTTTGGTGGCTGTCTTAAAGGACACTTTAAAACCGTTTTCTCTCTTGTTTAATGACTTAAAGGCTTCCCCAATTAATCGTGTTTTCGCATTGACGACTGACTAAAAAGTCCCCAAAACAACCGTTCTCTCCCTTTGGCAACTGAGTGAAAGGTACCCAAAACAACCGTTCTTTCTCTTTGCTTAGTGACTGAAAGGTCCCCCAAATAACCGTTCTCTCTATTGGAAGCTGACTTAAAGGCCTCCAATTAACCGTTTTTTCGCTTTGGCGTTCTCCTAAAAAACGGTTCTCTCTCGTATTGGCATGCTAATTGGTCCCCTTAATATCACCACGAAAACAAATCCCTCTCTTGGTGTCTGTCTAATAGGAAACATTAAAACCGTTTTCTCTCTTAGTGGATGACTGAAAGGCACGTTTATTCGCTTTGACGACTGACTGAAAGGTCCACGAAACAACCGTTCTCTCCCTATGGCATCTGAGTGAAAGGTCCCCAAAACAACATTTCTTTCTTTTTGGTTAGTGACCGAAAGGTTCCCAAAAATTCATTTTCTCTCTCGGAAGCTGACTCAAAGGCCCCCAATGAAACGTTTTTTCCGCTTTGGCTAATTGGTCCCCTTAAAATCACAACGAAAACCGTTCTCCTCTTGTTGGCTGTCAAAAAGGACACCATAAAACCGTTTTCTCTCTTAGTGGATGACTGAAAGGTCCCCCAATTAAACGTTTTTTCGCTTTGACGACTGACGGAAAGTTCCTAAAATTAACAGTTTTTTCTCTTTAGCAAAACAACAGTTTTTTCTCCTTTGTGGGTGTCTGAAACATTCCCCAAAAGCCAATACCTCTCATGGTGGCTAAATGAAGGGCCCCCAAATTAACCGTCTTTTCGGTTTGATAACTGACTGAAAGGTCCCCAAAACAACCGTTCCCTCCCTATGGCAACTGACTGAATGGTCCCAAAACAACCGTTCTTTCTCTTAGGTGTCTCACTGAAAGCTCCTAAAAATAACTGTTATCTCTCTTGGTAGCTGTCAAAAAGTACACCTTGAAACCGTTTTCTTTCTTGGTGGATGACTTTGAGGCCCCTTGACGACTGACCGAAAGGGCCCCAATACAACCATTTTCTCCCTTTGGCAACCGAGTGAAAGGTCCCCAAAACAACCCTTCCTTCTCTTTGCTTAGTGAGTGAAGGTCCCCCAAAAAACCGTTCTCTCTCTCGGAAGCTGACTCAAAGGCCCCCAATGAAACGTTTTTTCGCTTTGGCTAATTGTTCCCCTTAAAATCAACAAGAAACCCGTTTTCCTCTTGATGGCTGTCAAAAAGAACACCTTAAAACCGTTTACTCTCTTAGTGGACGACTGAAAGGCACGTTTTTTTGCTTGACGACTGACTGAAAGGTCCACGAAACAACCGTTCTCTCCCCAAAACAACATTCCTTTCTCTTTGGTTAGTGAGTGAAAGGTTCCCCAAAATTCGTTTTCTCTGCTGACTGCAACGTCCCCCAAAAGCCTTTAACTCTTCTTGGCGACTGACTGAAAGGTCCCCAAAACAAACGTTATTTCTCTTTGGTGGCTGACTGAAAACTCGCGCAAACAATTGTCCTCTATCGTGGTAACTGATTTATTGGTCCCTAAAAACCGCTCACTTTCTCTGGTGGCTGACTGAAAGGTCTCCCCAACAACCGTTATCTCTTTTAGTGGCTGAATTAAAAATCGTCTTAAAACGCTTGCTCGTGGGCGGTTGACTGGTAGTTGCCTAAAAGGTCCCCTTAAAACCGTTCTCTCTCGTTTTGGCTGGCAAATTGGTCCCCTTAAAATCACCACGAAAACTGTCTCGCTCGTTGTGGCTGTCAAAAGTACAAGGGCCCCCCAATTAAACGTTTTTCCGCTTTACCGACTCACTGAAAGGTCCCCAAAACAATCGTTTGCTCCCTTTGGCAACTGAGTGAAAGGTTCCCAGAACAACCGTTTTTCCTCTGTGGTTAGTGACGGAAAGCTCCCCCAAAATTCGTGCTCCCTGTAGGTAGGTGACTGCAAGGTCCCCCAAAGGCCTTTACCTCTCTTTGGCGACTGACAGAAAGGTCCCCAAAACACCGTTATCTCCCTTGGAAGTTGATTTAAAGGCTCCCAATGAACCTTTTTGTCGCTTTGGCTACTTGGTCCCCTTAAAGTCACCATGAAAACCTTTCTCTCTTTTTGTGGCTTTCAAAAAGGACACCTAAAAACCATTTTCTCTCTTAGTGGATGATTGAAAGGCACGTTTTTTATCGCTTTGACGACTGACTGAGAGGTCCCCAAAACAACTGTTCTTCCCCTATGGTATCTGAGTGAATGGTCTCAAAAACAACCGTTCTTCCTCTTTGGTTAGTGATTGAAAGGTTCCACGAAATTCGTTTTCTCTGTAGAAGGTCATTGTCTCTCTTTGGCGACTCTCGTTCTTCTCTCGTTTTGCCTGGCTATTTGGTCCCCTTAAAATCACCACGAAAACCCTTCTTTCTCTGTGTGGCTACCTAAAAAGACACTATTAAACTGTCTTCTTTCTTGGTTGATGACTGAAGGGCCCCCCCAATAAAAGGTTTTTTTTGCTTTAACGACTGGCGGAAACTTTCGAAATCAACATTTCTTTCCCTTTGGCAACTGAGTGAAAAGTCCCCAAAACAACATTTTTTTCTCTTTGGTTAGTGAAAGGACCCCTAAAATCGTATTCGCGATGGGTGGCTGACTGAAAGGGCCACAAAGCAACCGTTCCCTCTCCTTGGCAACTGAGTGAAAGGTCCCCAAAATACCCGTTGTTGCTCTTTTGTTAGTAACGGAAAAGTCCCGCAAATAACCGTTCTCTCTCGTTTTGGGTGGCTTATTGGTCCCCTTAAAATCATCATGATAACCGTTCTCTCTCTCTTAAAATTGTTTTCTCTTTTGGTGGATGACTGAAAGGCCCCACAATTAAACATTTTTTCGCTTTAACTACTGACTGAAAGGTCCCCAAAACAACAGTTCCCTTTCCTTGGCAACTGAGTGAAAGGTCCCCAAAACAACCGTTCTTGCTCTTTGGTTAGTGACGGAAAAGTCCCCCAAGTAACCGTTCTCTCTCTCTTGGAATTGACTGATTGCCAAGTGAAAGGTCGCGTAAATAACAATTTAACCCTCTTTGGCAGCTCACTGAAAGGTCCCGCAAACAACCATTTTCTCTCGTTTTGGCTTACTGATTGGTCCCCTTGAAACCTTTCTCTCTCATATTGTCTGAATAAAAGAGCTCTCTAAACCCGTTCTCTATGTTGGTGGCAAACCAAAAGGTCCCCTTAAAACTGTTCTCTACAAACAAACAAATAGGTTTTCCAGAAACCGTTCTTTCTCTAGGTAGATGTCTAACAAGTCCGCCAAAAACCGTTATCTCTCTTTGGGGACTGACTGAAAAGTCCTCCAAACAACCGTTCTCTTCTTTGGCAACTGAGTGAAAGATCCCCAAACAACCGTTCCTTCTTATTGGAAGCTAAGTGAAAGGTTACCAAAAAATGTTCGCTATCATGGTGGCTAACTAAAAGGTGCCCCAATTAATCATTTTCGGTCTGTGCCGGCTGACTGAAAGGTCAACCAAACAACTGTACTCTTTCGTTTTGGGTGGCTCATTGGTCCCCTTAGAATCACCACGAAAACCGGTCTCTCTCTTTGTAGCTGTCTAAAACGATACTATTAAACCGTATTCTTTCTTGGTGGATGGCTAAAGGATTGCACAATTAAACGTTTTTTCCCTTTGACGACTGCTGGAAAGTTCGCCAAATCAACAGTTCCGTGCCTTTGGCAACTGAGTGAAAGGTTCCCAAAACTACCGTTCTTGCTCTTTGGTTAGTGACTGAAAGGTGCCCCAAACAACCGTTCTCTCTCTTGGAAGCTGACTCAAAGGCCCCCAATTATTCGGTGTTTTGCCTTGGCGTTCCAACAAACAACCGTTCTCTCTCGTTTTTGCTGGCTAATTGGTCCCCTTAATATCACCACGAAATCAAATCCCTCTCTTGGTGTTGGTCTAAAAGGACACATTAAAACCGTTTTCTCTCTTAGTGGATGACTGAAAGGCACATTTTTTCGCTTTGACGACTGACTGAAAGGTCCACGAAACAACCGTTCTCTCCCTATGGCATCTAAGTTAAAGGTCCCCAAAACAACATTTCTTTCACTTTGGTTAGTGACTGAAAGGTTCCCCAAAATTCGTTTTCTCTGCAGGTGGCTGACTGCAAGGTCCCCCAAAAACCTTTACCTCTTTTTGGCGACTGACTGAAAGGTCCCCAAAACAACCGTTCTTTCTCTTTGGTGACTGACTGAAAGATCGCGCGAACAATCGTGCTCTCTATTGGTAGCTGATTTATTGGTCCCCCAAAAACCGTTCACTCTCTCTGGTGGCTGACTGAAAGGTCTTCCCAACAACTGTTATCTCTTTTGGTGCCTAACTAAAAAATCGCCTTAAAACGCTTTCTTTTTGGCGGCTGTCTGGTAGCTGCCTAAAAAGTCCCCTTAAAGCCGTTCTCTCTTGTTTTTCCTGGCTAATTGGTCCCCTTAAAATCACAACGAAAACCGTTCTCCTCTTGTTGGCTGTCAAATGTGCTGTGTGTCAAAGCTGTGGATGACTGCAAGGCCCCCCAATTAAACGTTTTTTCGCTTTGACGACTGATGGAAAGTTCCACAAATCAACATTTCTCTCCCTTTAGCAAAACAACAGTTTTTTCTCTTTGGTAGGTGTCTTAAACATTCCCCAAAAACAAATACCTCTCATGGTGGCTAAATGAAGGCCCCCAAATTAACCGTGTTTTCGGTTAGATAACTGAGTGAATGGTCCCAAAACAACCGTTCTTTCTCTTAGGTGTCTCACTGAAAGCTCCTAAAAATAACCGTTATCTCTCTTGGTAGCCGTCAGAAAGTAAACCTTGAAAACGTTTTCTTTCTTGGTGGATGTCTTGTAACGAATTGCTACACTCAAAATGAATGTTACAGGCAAGTTGTTAGCTCGAGATCGGAGTGCACGCAAGATATTTTTCCGGCTTCGGCTCGTCGGCTACGGGAGTGATGGTCTTGCTCGGATCTCGGGTTGCCTTTCCATAATTTTAAACAGAAATGAATGCGTCCAACAACAAGCTTATACGGGGACAGAAAAGCAGACAACACATAAAAAAAAGTTGAGAAAAACTTGAACTCTCTTCGGCTTACTTGTCCCTCTTCAGCACTCCTGGGGTCCTGGAGGCTCTAGTTTGCCCACACTTCCTATGGTCGCTCCCATCCTCAGCGCTATATACATAGCTTGAGCGACCCCTTTCACAAGTGCTACCCTACATTACAAGGCATGCTAGCTGCGGTTAATTCTCGACATTTTAAAACATTATAATAATTTTATTTAAAACTAGAAAAATATAAATTCATTACTTAAAATCGAAAATGTAAAACTTAATATACAAGTAATAAATAGGTATACGGTCATTAACTCGCTTTCGGACATTAATAAGGAATAATGGCAAATTAATTTAAGGCAAGTTGAAGGAAAATATTATTTACGCTGACTGAAATTCAACATACATGTTGCAATAACAAAAACAACAATTAGATAAGGAGAAGCATAAAAGCTCTCAGCATAAATAGCCTTGAGCGCAATCGCCTTATGTATCGGCGTTCTCTTCTTTTCCCCTTCCCTCTTCGTTTTCCTCCGTTGATTTGATTAAATTTTCGCTTCTTCCTTTTCATTAACGGCTCATGATTTGGGATATTCTCTTTTTTTTCAACTTGTTTCCTTTTTTACTCGAAATTATTTAAATTTTCACCGCAACACTCACAATTTTCTTAACTCCACCGATGACAGCGCTTTCCTCGGAAGCCATCTGAAAAGTGGGAGGAAATGACTCATGCAAAAAAAAAGACATTCACATCCAAAAGGGACACCCTAAAAGAGAATACGAAGATCGGGGAAAACTACAAGAAAACGACGCATTTGGCCCGCGCTATCTAACTTGATTTTTTTCCACTAATTTTTACAGGAATGCAACGAATTAATATTCCTCTTTGCCGCACATTGATCTTTACATATACATAGGTTAATTCTCCATTATTTTTTTTCCGCAAGTTTTCCGCAAATTAACCTAATTTAAAATTTATATTTTCTCTTACAGTAATTTTTCCATTTCTTTTCTCTGCTAATACTAGCACAAATTGGGGCTCAAAAATTCCCTTTTTTCACACTAATTCGTCACGATAAGGCATGGGGCTCAAATTAAACATACTTTGGCCGGGATCGCATCGCGGCGGCGAGTTCAAAACGCCAAAACAAATTACATTAATTTGATTGCAGTGCTTTGCCGAAATCTACGCCTACGCCGACTCTGCCATAAAAGCTCGTACGACTGCTAACGAATTCGCTTCTTAGTGGTGCTCTCTAGAGCTGTTCGCAAAAGTGGACAAAGGTCGTTCTACAGCATTCGGCGATTAATTATTCTTCTCTATGTTGGTGGCAAACCAAAAGGTCCCCTTAAAACTGTTCTCTACAAACAAACAAATAGGTCTTCCAGAAACCGTTTTTTCTCTAGGTAGATGTCTAACAAGTCCGCCAAAAACCGTTATCTCTCTTTGGGGACTGACTGAAAAGTCCTCCAAACAACCGTTCTCTTCTTTGGCAACTGAGTGAAAGATCCCCAAACAACCGTTCCTTCTTATTGGAAGCTAAGTGAAAGGTTACCAAAAAATGTTCGCTATCATGGTGGCTAACTAAAAGGTGCCCCAATTAATCATTTTCGGTCTGTGCCGGCTGACTGAAAGGTCAACCAAACAACTGTACTCTTTCGTTTTGGGTGGCTCATTGGTCCCCTTAGAATCACCACGAAAACCGGTCTCTCTCTTTGTAGCTGTCTAAAACGATACTATTAAACCGTATTCTTTCTTGGTGGATGGCTAAAGGATTGCACAATTAAACGTTTTTTCCCTTTGACGACTGCTGGAAAGTTCGCCAAATCAACAGTTCCGTGCCTTTGGCAACTGAGTGAAAGGTTCCCAAAACTACCGTTCTTGCTCTTTGGTTAGTGACTGAAAGGTGCCCCAAACAACCGTTCTCTCTCTTGGAAGCTGACTCAAAGGCCCCCAATTATTCGGTGTTTTGCCTTGGCGTTCCAACAAACAACCGTTCTCTCTCGTTTTTGCTGGCTAATTGGTCCCCTTAATATCACCACGAAATCAAATCCCTCTCTTGGTGTTGGTCTAAAAGGACACATTAAAACCGTTTTCTCTCTTAGTGGATGACTGAAAGGCACATTTTTTCGCTTTGACGACTGACTGAAAGGTCCACGAAACAACCGTTCTCTCCCTATGGCATCTAAGTTAAAGGTCCCCAAAACAACATTTCTTTCACTTTGGTTAGTGACTGAAAGGTTCCCCAAAATTCGTTTTCTCTGCAGGTGGCTGACTGCAAGGTCCCCCAAAAACCTTTACCTCTTTTTGGCGACTGACTGAAAGGTCCCCAAAACAACCGTTCTTTCTCTTTGGTGACTGACTGAAAGATCGCGCGAACAATCGTGCTCTCTATTGGTAGCTGATTTATTGGTCCCCCAAAAACCGTTCACTCTCTCTGGTGGCTGACTGAAAGGTCTTCCCAACAACTGTTATCTCTTTTGGTGCCTAACTAAATAATCGCCTTAAAACGCTTTCTTTTTGGCGGCTGTCTGGTAGCTGCCTAAAATGTCCCCTTAAAGCCGTTCTCTCTTGTTTTTCCTGGCTAATTGGTCCCCTTAAAATCACAACGAAAACCGTTCTCCTCTTGTTGGCTGTCAAATGTGCTGTGTGTCAAAGCTGTGGATGACTGCAAGGCCCCCCAATTAAACGTTTTTTCGCTTTGACGACTGATGGAAAGTTCCACAAATCAACATTTCTCTCCCTTTAGCAAAACAACAGTTTTTTTCTCTTTGGTAGGTGTCTTAAACATTCCCCAAAAACAAATACCTCTCATGGTGGCTAAATGAAGGCCCCCAAATTAACCGTGTTTTCGGTTAGATAACTGAGTGAATGGTCCCAAAACAACCGTTCTTTCTCTTAGGTGTCTCACTGAAAGCTCCTAAAAATAACCGTTATCTCTCTTGGTAGCCGTCAGAAAGTAAACCTTGAAAACGTTTTCTTTCTTGGTGGATGTCTTGTAACGAATTTCTACACTCAAAATGAATGTTACAGGCAAGTTGTTAGCTCGAGATCGGAGTGCACGCAAGATATTTTTTCGGCTTCGGCTCGTCGGCTACGGGAGTGATGGTCTTGCTCGGATCTCGGGTTGCCTTTCCATAATTTTAAACAGAAATGAATGCGTCCAACAACAAGCTTATACGGGGACAGAAAAGCAGACAACACATAAAAAAAAGTTGAGAAAAACTTGAACTCTCTTCGGCTTACTTGTCCCTCTTCAGCACTCCTGGGGTCCTGGAGGCTCTAGTTTGCCCACACTTCCTATGGTCGCTCCCATCCTCAGCGCTATATACATAGCTTGAGCGACCCCTTTCACAAGTGCTACCCTACATTACAAGGCATGCTAGCTGCGGTTAATTCTCGACATTTTAAAACATTATAATAATTTTATTTAAAACTAGAAAAATATAAATTCATTACTTAAAATAGAAAATGTAAAACTTAATATACAAGTAATAAATAGGTATACGGTCATTAACTCGCTTTCGGACATTAATAAGGAATAATGGCAAATTAATTTAAGGCAAGTTGAAGGAAAATATTATTTACGCTGACTGAAATTCAACATACATGTTGCAATAACAAAAACAACAATTAGATAAGGAGAAGCATAAAAGCTCTCAGCATAAATAGCCTTGAGCGCAATCGCCTTATGTATCGGCGTTCTCTTCTTTTCCCCTTCCCTCTTCGTTTTCCTCCGTTGATTTGATTAAATTTTCGCTTCTTCCTTTTCATTAACGGCTCATGATTTGGGATATTCTCTTTTTTTTCAACTTGTTTCCTTTTTTACTCGAAATTATTTAAATTTTCACCGCAACACTCACAATTTTCTTAACTCCACCGATGACAGCGCTTTCCTCGGAAGCCATCTGAAAAGTGGGAGGAAATGACTCATGCAAAAAAAAAGACATTCACATCCAAAAGGGACACCCTAAAAGAGAATACGAAGATCGGGGAAAACTACAAGAAAACGACGCATTTGGCCCGCGCTATCTAACTTGATTTTTTTCCACTAATTTTTACAGGAATGCAACGAATTAATATTCCTCTTTGCCGCACATTGATCTTTACATATACATAGGTTAATTCTCCATTATTTTTTTTCCGCAAGTTTTCCGCAAATTAACCTAATTTAAAATTTATATTTTCTCTTACAGTAATTTTTCCATTTCTTTTCTCTGCTAATACTAGCACAAATTGGGGCTCAAAAATTCCCTTTTTTCACACTAATTCGTCACGATAAGGCATGGGGCTCAAATTAAACATACTTTGGCCGGGATCGCATCGCGGCGGCGAGTTCAAAACGCCAAAACAAATTACATTAATTTGATTGCAGTGCTTTGCCGAAATCTACGCCTACGCCGACTCTGCCATAAAAGCTCGTACGACTGCTAACGAATTCGCTTCTTAGTGGTGCTCTCTAGAGCTGTTCGCAAAAGGGGACAAAGGTCGTTCTACAGCATTCGGCGATTAATTATTCTTCTTTAAAAAAAGAATATTTTCCCCAGCTCTGCTGAGCGGGGCGACGGGGAAGTCCTCCTCCAAGAATTTAGCTCCAGACGCTTAAAAGACCCAAGAAGCTGCGCCGGTGTCGTTTACTAGCCTGCCCCTGTCCTCTCCTCGGGCCTTCGAGCGGTACAAACTGCAGCCTTTAAAATCTATATATATAAAAATGCTCTATTCGTGTCTACATCCTTCATAGACTTGAAAAGTTCTGAACCGTTTAAGCCCAAATTTTTACACAACATGCGTTGAGGTTCCATCTCGGTTATTGTCTACTTTTGATGTTGATAGCTTATCTGCATTTGCGAATATATCACTTTTTTTAGCGTTTCCACGTGCCCCTACTTCTGCGCCCTCTAAAGGCAGCCAGCTGAATCAAAGCATTTCCTGTCAAACATTAAAAACATATTGAAAGAAGAAATTAGAGATACAAATTTTATTTTTTCGTTCAGGTTCAGTAAGAAACGAAGTCATGCCACCCAAGAAGTCGAGATTGGGTCGTTGTACTCGCAATACAGAAGCAAAAAGACGTAAGATTACGAATATGACTGACGAAGAACGGGCCTCCATCCGAGAGACTGAGCGGCTGAAAGCAATGCAGATTCACAACGAGGAATCAACAGAAAGACGAGCAGATAGGCTTGAGAGAAAACGATTGAGAGTTAGGCAGTCGCGTTCTGCAGCAATCGATTTGAATCACTCTCAAAATAATGAACGCGACAGGGCAAGGGTAGCTGAAGCGCGTTTACAGCTTGCAGCAGATTAAAACCTGCAATACAATCGTCTTGCATTAAGATATAATCCAACTGCTGATTTCAGCTCGAATCGCAATGTCGTTATTGGCCGGATGCATCAGGTCTGCATATACTGTCAGGCTCCTTGAATCAGACGAAACTTCGGTCCGAGGAATATATCCATTTGCGGGATGCTGTGATGAATGACCGTAATACAAACAACGTTGGAAAGCTCACGATTTTGCCATCCTCATACATAGGTAGTCCACGCCACATGCAGGAATATGCTCAAGATGCCATGGCATATGTTCGTTGCTACGGTCGTCCAGATTTATTTATCACCTTCACATGCAATCCAGCTTGGGACGAGATAGTGCTGCTGTTATTTCCTGGACAATCACATAGGGATAGGCATGACATCACAGCCCGTGTTTTCAGACAAAAGCTCAAGTCACTGATGGATTTCATTGTGAAACATGGAGTTTTTTGATCTGTGCGGTGCTGGATGTATTCAGTAGAATGGCAGAAGAGAGGATTGCCGCACATACTGATTTGAATGTATGATAAAATTACTCCAGACGAAATTGACGATGTGATATGCGCTGAGATTCCACGGGCAGAGGTTGATACGGATTTGCATGCAGTTGTCATCAAGAACATGATCCATGGCCCTTGTGGTACCCTCAACCCATGTTCACCATGAATGGTAGACGGGAAGTGTTCCAAGCAATATCCTCGAGCATTTACAGCCAACACCGTAAGAGGGGACGATGGATATCCTCTGTATAGGAGACGGTCAACTGAAGATGGAGGGACTTCGGCAACTTTAAACATAAGAATTGGTGATATTGAGGTAGACAATCGTTGGGTGGTTCCATACTCACCACTATTGTCAAAATCATAAATATAACTGCAAGTACGTGAATAAAGGCAGCGATATGGCAGTTTTTGGTGTTCAGGCAGAAAATGGTGACAGCAATGCAGTACGAGTTGTCGATGAAATCTCTCAATACCAGGCTGGAAGATACATAAGCAGCAACGAGGCTGCATGGCGAATTTTTTCGTTTCCAATTCATGAACGGTATCCAGCTGTAGTTCACTTGGAGAGTTCAATTTGGAGAATGGTCAACGTGTCTATTTCATAAAACTAAATGTGCAAGAAAGAGTCCTGAATCCGCCTACGACAACTCTGACTGCCTTCTTCACCTTATGCCAGGAAGATGCTTTTGCCATAACCTTGATGTATTCAGAAGTGCCCTCTTAACCACAATATGCCACAGAGAAACGTGGCAGGGTACAGCTAGTTCTTAAATAAATTCACGCTGCCTATGCTTCTCCCTTTTCTGTACGCTCACCTTTCTATTCGCGGCTCAGTGGCCAATAACCAAAATTGGATTCTCGGCACTTTGAACACTCGCGAATACTTTTCTCGAAAATCTGTCGCCAGTCGCAAAACATAGGAGTCACTGCACTTCAGCAGTCAAAAATGGAATGCTGGAAGATGACGCCGGAAAAGTGGCGGTAACCCAATGTGAAAGTGGGGGAAACGGGGAGACCGTTGACAAATGCCTCTGTTGCTCTCTCACCCGATCTTTTGTGCCCTAGCCGACCTACGCTTGCTACACTGGCAAAGCCGCCGTTCGACATATGATCGATCAACAGATGGCGCTAATAAAAGTATCTTATAGCGAGCAAGCGCTACAAAAAACCCCTGTAGCAAGATCAGGCTTGTGGATCAACACTCCAAGACTGATAAAACAGCTTGCGAGGCTACTGCTTTATATCCTTGGCATGGAATCGGCCTACGTAACGCCCCTGCAAATCTTCAAGATCATAGTAAACTTGTCCATTCTTATCTCTTACTCTAGTTTTTATGAAATTGCGAAATTGCTCTGCTTAAAGTTTCTTCGATAAACTTCTTGGTCTTTACTAAAAGATACTTCCTTCGATCGCAGATTATATCTTCCTTCATTCTTTTCGAATTGGTTTTTTATTATCTCCGATGCTTTGCTGCGTGCAAGTTCTAAAGAATCCTCTTTCGTGAATGCCAAAGACCTATCTTCGAGAAAACTAAGAGCTTTCAACACCTTATATGTTGCACCAGATGAGATGAAATGCTGCCCGAAAATCATATAATAGGGTGAAGTGCCTAAACTAGAGTCAACCGCTGATCTGAGAGCAGATGCTGCTTAGCTGCTCGTCCCAATCTTTCTGGTCGCTGCGTACATACGATCGTATGGGAGCTATTACCGATCGATTTACCTTCTCGGATGCATTAGCTTGTGGCGAGTAAACGGCAGTAAAAGTTTGTAAAATTTTGTACTCCCTCAACAGCTTTTGGAACAATTCTGATTTAAATTGAGATCCCTTATCTAAAACAATGGTCTCTGGGACCCCAAAAGTATGGAATAAATCATCCTGCATATATTTCACAACAACGACCGCTGTCAATTTCTTCACCGCCTTCAAAAAAACGAACTTGCTGTAGTGATCTAGCACGATAAATATGGTCACATTTAAACTTCTTGACCTAGGATACTTGCCCAAAAAATCTACGTAAAGTTTTTGGAAAGGCCTCGCGGACTCTGGTGCTACTCCCAAAGGTGGTCTTAAAGTTCTATTGGCAGCCTTGGTCAGCTTACAGATGTCGCACGCCTGAATATATTCCTTCACATCCTTCACCAGTCTTGGCCAAGAATAGTACCTCCTTAATCTCTCTAGAGTTTTATGGACACCTCCATGTGACGCTAAAGGATCATCATGAGCCTTTTTTAGAACTTCGGGCACCAAGCCCGCAGGAATCCATAGTTTCCAACAAAAACTGTCATGCATAGGATCTCCTGTTAAATGCTCTGTCTTCCTATAGAGAAATCCGTCCGCTATCTTTAAATATGGCAGACTGCTAGCGTTAGCATCAACCCTTTTGATCAACTCTATATAGCCAGGATCAAGAAAATGTGCAGATTCCAAATCAACTAATAATCCATGACTCGCATCTACGGCCGCTATCTCTTCCTCATTGACTCGGGATAACGCGTCAGGGACTATGTTCAGCTTACCACTTCGATGCTCAATTTTGAAAGTGAATCCTTGAAGTTTCAACGCCCACCGAGCAATCCTGGAGTTCAAATCCGATTGGGACATCAGCCATTTGAGGGACGCATGATCCGTGACGACTGTGAAGTCATGGCCCTCCACATAAGCTCGAAATCGTTTCATGCAAATAATTGCCGCTAAACATTCTTTTTCGCTAACCGTGTACGACTTTTGAGCCTTGTTTAACTTTTTTGAAACAAATGCTATCGGGCATTCTTCACCACTCTCAGCTTTCTGAACCAAAACTCCTCCCACGCTGGAGTTGCTAGCATCGCAATGAATGTAAAATGGTTTACTAAAATGCGGGCTACAAAGCACTGGAACAGAGGAAAGCTTCTCCTTTAACTTCGTAAATGCTTCTTCCCCTTCCGGAGTCATTATAAACTTCTGCCTAGGCTTTAAGAGGTCTGTCAAAGGAGCTGATAGAGCTGCAAAATTACTAATGAATTTCCGGTACCATCCGACCATTCCGAGAAATCTTCTCAGTGCCTTCAAAGATCGTGGCAGTGAAAAATCCGTCATTGCAGATATTTTTTCGGGGTCAGTTCGAACTACTCCCTCGCCCACAATATGGCCCGCTTTTCATGCAAAATTTGCTCTTCTCCACATTCAAAGTTAATCCAGCGGCCCTTATGCGGCTGGACACTGTTTCTAAAACCTTTAGATGACCCTCAAAACTATCTGAGACAATCAAGAGATCATCTAAATACACAAAGACTTCATTTCTGAGTTCTGCGGGTATCACCTTATCCATCAACCTGGCCATTGTCTGCGAAGCATTCGTTAAACCGAAAGGTTTGCCAGGAATCGTGAACGCGACTGCGGATCTAATGGGATTTGCCAATAGGCGTCCTTAAGATCCAGACTTGAAATAAAATTTGATTTGGGAAGACGACTTAATATGGCATCAATTTGTAACAAAGGGTACGCATCTTTCTTAGTTACGGTGTTTACCTTCCTGCTATCGAGGCAGAGTCGTACCTTTCCTGGCTTCTGTACCAAGACAACGGGCGAAGACCAAGAACTGTCCAATTCCTCAATTACGCCAAGCTGAATCATACGATTGACTTCTTCGTATAGCAACTTTTTCACAGCTGGCGAAACTGGAAAATGTCTCTGTTTCACAGACTTGGCATCTCCAACATCGATAGAATGAAAAAGCATGCTCGTTTTCCCAGACCTAAAACCGCAAACGATGGAAACTGCTTAATGACTGACTACAATTTAGACTGCTGGATGTCAGAAAAAATATGGGCATCGCTACTTAATTCATCAATACTCATTTCAGGGGGAAAAAGTGCGAAATTGGTCCAAAAGTCAATACCCAAATACAGGTCCTGACTCAGAGAAGGAATAAATATAAATCAAGCTCAAGTATCTTTCCCTCATACTGAATTGGAGTATTTAATCGGCCTACCACTTTTTCCTGTTGGCCATCGGCTGTATTAACTGTAGTGGCCACCCTTTTGAACGCCATTCTCTGTTTAATAATTTGGTTGGCCAAGTTCCCACCGACGGCACTCATGGATGCACCAGTATCTAAAAGGCCGAGCACCAATCTGCCTAGAATTTGAACCTCTGCGTATGGCCGTCTATCCATGTTTTTGTATCTGATCGTATTTATCGTTTCAGCCGCTCGCCAAAAGTCTCTCATTCTTTTTGCATTTCGAGAACCAGTCCTAACTGGGTTTATTGATGAGTCCGGTAATTGTCTGTGCTGTATTTGCTGATGCCAAAAAACTGTTGCATCAGTAGCTGCCTCCTCTAAGCTTGTATTCATTGCTGACTGACATCGGAATTCGCTGGCTTGTTTTGGAGAACACACGGCTGTTGTCGGGGTCGTGTGTTGAACTTCACGTTTTTTGGCATTTGTGGCAGGACGGCTTGTAAGAATTAGGGGTACCGCAACCATAACAGAATATTTTCCGTCTTTCCTCACTATCGTGATACCGGTGCCCTTCCTTTCTACAATTCCAGCATACCAATGCTAGAGCATCTACCTCTACTACCTGCTCAACGTCCGAGAATTCAGCTGCATCATCCGACAGATACTCCTGCACAAGTTCAGATACTTGCTTCCAAAAAGGAACAGCTTTCTGATACCCATAAGTACGCTTCACATCTTCAAGGAAGCCTTCCCTTCGCCGGCAGATATCTCGAAGCTTTTGGACTGAGTCTATGCTCACGTTCAACAGCTCGTGCCTTATTTCCGGCCGCAAGTTCCGGCGAAGAGTTTCTACCAGATCTTTCTCTGGCATGGGAACTGTTAGGCAGTCTGTGATCTGTACCACAGCATCGTAAAAAGAGTCAAAGCTTTCCCTCTCTCTCTGCTTCCTGTCACGAATTGTCTCCCTCAGATCCACATCCGTACGCGTATCTCGGAACTGCTTTCGTAAAGCCTCGGTAAGCAAATCACACCTGGAACTATCGGATTCTTTATGAAACCGACAATAAAACTCTCGCGCTTGTCCGTCGAACAGTACGCTGGCATTTCCGCAAATTAAATCAAAACGCGAGTTGAGGGTTTGTCGAGTTAGCGCCTCCACTCGATACAAAAATTTATCTACGCTCAATCCGTCTGGAGACCCGTTGAATCGCAGCTCCCAACTGCTAATAATTTGTCCGACCTTATCCGGACGACTACCTAAATCGGAGCTAGAAAAAGCTGACGTGGGGCTGTCTGGGATTTCAATATCCCTTGCTACTGATTGAGCTCCGATGTTATGGACAGATTCGTTTGACCTTGGCGGCTCCTGCATCTGCGCCGCGAAATTTGCCTGAATTATTTGGCCCATCTGTTCCGTAAGCTTGGTTAGCAAATTTTGCGGCACTGCCTTTAGCTGTTGCGCTACAATGTCGCTGATCGCTTTATCATCAACGCTGCTCATCGCTTGCTTTTTCGGAGCTGGGGTCTTCGCCTTGGCGGAATTTCCCTTGGCCTCGCAACCAGGACAACTGCCCTGCTTCTTGACCAATGCGTCTGCGCATTCCTTGTGGAATATATGCCCACAACTCCCCCGGCTTACATGATCTGGTGACAAAGCCTTTCCGCAGAGCATGCATTTCGTGGATCCCGAAGCCTCTGGATCCATGGCTAACTTTTAAATAAAACCAAAGCAAAGTAATAAATTCTGGACGACTACAAGTCAAAAAGAACCGGGTTCAAAATATGCCTAATAAAAATTTATAAGATCCTATATCCCTATATAAAAATTATAAACAAGGTAGAAATTAGTCTAAAATTTAATACAAGAAAAAAAAAAATTGAACATAAATAATGAACAATTTATCCAAGTTCCGAACCTTAAGATCGCTATGGAATCTATATAGATCGAAGTCTCACTTCAAATCCCTTCATTAAATGTAATTAATAGAAAGCGTAATATTTAAGAAATACAATGATAACACCTGAAATATAGAAAAATATAAACACAAGCAATTAAAATTTTGTTTCGGAACGAAAATCAAATCAAATCAAAAATCGACAATCAACAAATCAATACAAAATGTCTGGCCAACAAGCATATATGTACAAACAAAAGGTTTCGGTCAGCACAAAGGAGAATCGAGAAAAAAAAATTGACGAGCGTTGTTTATCGCTATTTGGCAATAACAACAACACTGCAGAGCGTGTTGCCGTGGTCAGACGAAAGCTTCGCTGTCTGCTATCCGATCGGCCCACGCTTCTACTCTTCCGTCAATGTTGGGTCTATGCCTTCTGCTAATATCCGTGGCCTGAGTTTCTCTTCTGAAAGATAAACGCTCAGTAAGGCCTATGCGAATAACAACAAAATTAATAAGCCCCTATGATATTTGTTGTGCCACTTTGTCTATGCCTATCATCCGTGGTCAAGTGCTCGCTTCTGATGCACCTGCTATTCCTATGCGTGTGATATGCACCGACTCGGCCTACACGGTGTAGAGTATACACGAGTTTGTCTACTTCCTATTCCTCTGTTGTCGTCTGCGGCCGGCTAGATGCTTCAAACCTGAGTCATCTTCTTCCGTGTTTCTATTCTTCCGAGCAACTGTGAGTGGAAATAGACCTGCCTTCCAGCCGGCTGGAGCAACCGTGGCTTGGTGACTACCTGTAAACACAACATAGTCTTAGCCCACCCCTTGGCTGGACGAAAAGTTTAACAATTATTTGTATGTGTCTGTGTGAGTCACATTGAACATATATGTGGCATTCACGTTGGCCAATTTTATTAAAATTATAAAATGATCATCGTAAATGATAATCATATATTTATGTGGCCTTAACGTTGGGCGCAAATTTTATTACAATTATAAAAAGATAAACATATTATTTATAAATGTAACGAATCGCTACACTCAAAATGAATGTTACAGGCAAGTTGTTAGCTGGAGATCGGAGCGCACGCAAGATATTTTTCCGGCTTCGGCTCGTCGGCTACGGGAGTGATGGTCTTGCTCGGATCTCGGGTTGCCTTTCCATAATTTTAAACAGAAATGAATGCGTGCTACAACAAGCTTAAACCGGGACAGAGAAACAGACAACACATAAATAAAAGTTGAGGAAAAATTGAACTCTCTTCGGCTTACTTGCCCCTTTTTAGCACTCCTGGTGATCTGGAGGCTCTAGTTTGCCCACACTTCCTATGGTCGCTCCCATCCTCAAAGCTATATAGCTTGAGCGACCCCTTTGACAAGTGCTACCCTACCTCACAACGCATGCCAGCTGCGGCCAATACTCGACATTTTAAAACATTATAATAATTTTATTTAAAACTAGAAAAATATAAATTCATTACTTAAAATAGAAAATGTAGATAGACAATTAAACATTAAAACTTAGACTACAAATGATAAATAAATACACGCCCTTCGACTCGATTTCGGGCATTAATAAAGAATAATGACAAAACAATTTTGGGCGAGTTGAAGGAAAATATTATTTACGCTGACTGCAATTCAATATACATGTTGCAATGATAATACAACAATTAGATAAGAAGAAGCATAGTAGCTCTCAGCATAACTAGCCTTAAGCGCAATCGCCTTATGTATCAGCATTCTTTTCTTTTCCCCTTCCCTCTCCGTTTTCCGCCGTTGGTTCGGTTAAATTTTCGTTTCTTTCTTTTACCTTAACGGCTCATTATTTGGGACATTTTCTTTCTTTTTAATTTAGTTCCTTTTTTTGTACTTGAAATTATTTAAATTATTACTGCAACACTCACCATTTTCTTAACTCCACCGATGAAAGCGCTTTCCTC